>NW_017671432.1:178702-210886 GCF_001879085.1 Nicotiana attenuata | reverse complement strand
AGCTAAACCAGTTTGAAAGAAGTCAAGTTTGGCACCTAGTTCCAAGACCCAAGGATAGATCAGTCATTGGCACTAAATGGGTCTTTAGGAACAAACTTGATGAAGATGAAACTGTCACAAGAAACAAGGCAAGGTTGGTGGTCCAAGGTTACAGCCAAGAGGAAGGAATAGACTATGATGAGACATTTGCTCCAGTTGCAAGACTAGAGGCAATCAGGTTTCTCATAGCCTTTGCAGCACATATGGAATTCACTCTTCATCAAATGGATGTCAAAAGTGCCTTCCTGAATGGCTACTTGAAGGAAGAAGTGTTTGTGAAACAACCTCCAGGGTTTGAAAGCAAAGAATGTCCTGAACATGTGTACAAGCTGGACAAGGCTCTCTATGGACTCAAATAGGCACCAAGAGCATGGTATGAAAGATTGTCAAAATTCTTACTAGAGCATGGGTACAAGAGAGGTAAGAATAGATAGTACCTTATTCTTAAGGGAAAAAGGTAAGGACCTTCTTGTTGTACAAATTTATGTTGATGACATATTCTTTGGGGCCACCAGTGACAAGTTAAGCAAAGAGTTTGCAAAACTAATGGGAAGTGAATTTGAAATGAGCATGATGGGTGAGCTTAACTTCTTCTTAGGATTGCAGATCAAACAAAGTCAAAATGGAACCATGATTCACCAGCAGAAGTATACAAAAGAACTAATCAGGAAGTTTAAAATGGAGGATTCTAAAGAAATAGATACACCTATTGCAACTGTCGCTAAATTAGATATTGATGAACCTGGTTCATCAGTTGATCAGAAGTTGTATAGGGGTATGATTGGTTCACTTTTGTATCTTACTGCCAGTAGACCTGACATTGTTTTCAGTGTAGGGCTATGTGCTCGTTTTCAGGCAAATCCAAAAGAGTCTCACTTGACTACTGTCAAGAGGATATTGAGATATTTGAAGGGCACTACTGAATTGTGTCTTTGTTACCCTAAAGGTAGTAATTTCAATCTAGTAGGATATGCTGATGCTGACTATGTAGGTTTCCTAGTGGATAGAAAAAGCACCTCAGGTATGGCACACTTCCTTGGCTCATGTCTTGTATCATGGGCTACCAAGAAGCAAAATTCAGTAGCCCTATCTACTGCTGAAGCTGAGTATGTGGCTGCAGCTTCTTGTTGTGCTAAACTACTGTGGATTAAACAACAATTAGTAGATTTTGGTATAGAAGTGGGATGCATACCAATATTTTGTGATAACACTAGTGCTATAAGTATGACAAAGAACCCTGTTCATCATAAAAGGACCAAGCACATAGATGTTAAACACCACTTCTTGAGAGATAATTATAAGAAAGGATTAATCTCAATAGAATTCTGTGCTACTGATAAACAAATAGCTGACATCTTCACCAAAGCACTGAATAGGGAAAACTTTGAAAGGAACCGGTTGGAATTAGGGATGATTAAGATCACCTAAAAGGAACCAGTTCAGAATGCAATGAAAAAAAAATGAAAAAAATGAAAAAAAAACATTTTTGGTTAGAAGTTCTGATTTTATGTAAATATCTAGACTAATTCTTACTCAGTCTCATACTCTAATCAGTATACTCCTGTGACGTGTGTTTATATTAATTCATTGATCTCTTACAAAGTCTTTTTTCTATTTTGATATATGAGGCATAATCAAGAGGAGTTCTACTTGAAGAACCTGGTTCATCAGTATATCTCATGAGAAAAGGTCAGGTGTGTTTCTATACTTTGCACAATTAGAAAAATAAATATTCCAATTATGAGCAGAAGTCCTATCCTAACCAAACTCCTAAAAATATAACCGTTGAGCATTGAACCAGTTTCATTCTCTTAGAATTCTAAATAAAACGGGATTATTTCCTAAAAACTAGCGTCGATCAATTACCACTTAATGACCGGAGTCCTAATGGGATTAGACTCCTAATGGGATTAGACTCCTGATTGACCACTGCAAAAGACTGTCATTACTGCACCTAATCATACTTCACTTTAAATACACTCCACATATTCCTACTTCAGTCCATAACCGTCATTAGGTGTTAAACCCCTGATCATCCTCCTTCTCTCTAAAATTCTCCAAAATTCCCAAAATCCTCCAGAAATTCTCCGCCATAACTAACCCTCAAGAAAATCCATTAACTCCCCCACCAGCATCTCCTAACACATCTTCATCTGTACCTCCTAGCGACAACCTTAAACCAAGATTCCGCCGGCAGAAAATGTTGGCAAGAATAATTGTAGTTACTGGTGCTCTGAGAACATCTCTCAACGAAAAATTGAAAGCGAGTCAAAGAGGGGAAAGATCTAAAAAGGAATCATCTGACTCAAGCTCCGAGTCTGAAGCTTTTGTCTCTGCAAGCGATGGAGAAGAACGTGGGTCTTCTGAATCAGACAAGAATCAAGAAACCCCTAAAGAGGTAAATACATGCTATGTTTTTTCTGATGTAGTGGATAAAGTACATGATAGGTTTGTGTTAGTGGGATCTGTGAGAGATGTAAGTGAGGGAGAATCGAAGAGGAAGGGAAAGAAAAAGAATGGTGAAATTCTTGCAATTTGTGGTGGAGTTGAGGAGAGTGGCAACAAGCCAGGGGGAAGTGAATCTGGAGAGGCTGCTGAAGGTCTTGTGCACCTGAGTGAACAACAAGATGCACCTAGTTCATCTGTGGAAGAAACCTTGGCTGACATTCTGAAGAAAGTTGGAGCAAGCTATGATCCCAAGAAGCGCAAAGCTTCTTCTCAAAAGGCTCCTACTGCCTCTAACCCAACAAAGAAGAGCAAGGTGTCTTCTCCTAAGTCTACTGTCCCTTCAGCACCTAAGGTGAGAGCTACTAGAAGTAGGGTAAGGCAAAGTGAGGCTGAACTGCAGAAAGCCCTAGAGGCAAGCAAGAAAAAGAAGAAGGAAAAGGGAAAAGCTAAAGTTGTGGAAAGTTCTGTGGCTGCAGAAGAAGAGGAGGAGGAGATGGAACTGGTCCATTAGGAAAGAGGTACAACTGAGAAGGTTCCCACTCCTACACCAAAGAAATCCAAGACTTCCACCAAGAAGTCTTCAGAATCTGTATCTGCTGAACCATCCCTGGCAAAAAGAACCAGGTCTGCAGTCAAAGGAAAACAAGTGAAAGTTCCTGAAGAAGAAGAAGCATGGAGTGGAGAGGAAGAAGAAGAGGAATCTGAAAAGGAACAGGACAGATTTGTCCTTTTTGGCAGGAGAAAGATATTGAAAGGAAGAATTCTGAAAGACCTGGAGGAGCCAGGCATGAAGAGATTGGTTGATGCCCTGAATGCACAGGGGTGGAAGGACATGGTTCTTCAACTGGATGGCAGGCTGGCAAGAAAAGAGCTGATAGAGTTTATAGCAAATGCCACAGTAGTGAATGAGGTTGTTACAAGCTTGGTGAGGGGAGTAAAGGTGCAGTTTGATGCACCTAAGTTGGGAAGAATTCTAGACATACCCTGTGAGGGCTATGATGATTATACTCGGCAAAGGTGTCCTTGTCTAGATTCTCTCCCTTCTGCTCTCCAAATCACCCGAAATATCTGTGATACCAAGTCTGCTGAAGAAGTGCCTGAGGCTAGNAAACCTCCAGGATACGAAAGTAAAGAATGTCCTGATCATGTATACAAGCTAGATAAAGCTCTCTATGGTCTCAAGCAGGCCCCAAGAGCTTGGTATGAAAGATTGTCAAAATTCCTTCTGGAGCATGGGTACAAAAGAGGTAAAATTGACAGCATTTTGTTCGTAAGGGTAAAAGGTAAAGATCTTCTTGTTGTACAAATATATGTTGATGATATAATATTTGGGGCCACTACAGATAGGTTGAGTAAGGACTTTGCAAAATTAATGGGAAGTGAGTTTGAAATGAGTATGATGGGCGAACTAAATTTCTTCCTAGGCTTGCAGATCAAACAAAGTCCAAATGGAACCATGATTCATCAGCAGAAGTATACAAAAGAACTAATCAAGAAGTTCAAAATGGAAGACTCTAAAGAAATAGATACACCTATTGCAACTGCCACTAAATTAGATATTGATGAACCTGGTTCATCAGTTGATCAAAAGTTGTATAGGGGTATGATTGGTTCACTCTTGTATCTTACTGCCAGCAGACCTGACATTGTTTTCAGTGTAGGACTTTGTGCTCGTTTTCAAGCTAATCCTAAAGAGTCTCACTTGACTGTTGTCAAGAGGATATTGAGATATCTGAAGGGGACTACTGAATTGTGCCTATGGTACCCCAAAGGTAGTAATTTCGATCTAGTAGGTTATGATGATGCTGACTATGCAGGTTTCCTAGTGGATAGAAAAAGCACCTCAGGTATGGCTCACTTTCTTGGTTCATGTCTTATATCATGGGCTACCAAGAAACAAAATTCAGTAGCCCTATCTACTGCTGAAGCTGAGTATGTGGCTGCAGCTTCTTGTTGTGCTCAACTACTGTGGATCAAACAACAATTAGTAGACTTTGGTATAGAAGTGGGATGCATACCAATATTCTGTGATAACACTAGTGCTATAAGTATGACAAAGAACCCTGTTCATCATAAAAGGACCAAGCACATAGATGTTAGACACCACTTCTTGAGAGATAATTATGAGAAAGGATTAATCTCAATAGAATTCTGTGCTACTGATAAACAAATAGCTGACATCTTCACCAAAGCACTGAATAGGGAAAACTTTGAAAGGAACAGGTTGGAATTAGGGATGATTAAGATCACCTAAAAGGAACCAGTTCAGAATGCAATGAAAAAAAAATGAAAAAAAATGAAAAAAAAACATTTTTGGTTAGAAGTTCTGATTTTATGTAAATATCTAGACTAATTCTTACTCAGTCTCATACTCTAATCAGTATAGTCCTGTGACGTGTGTTTATATTAATTTATTGATCTCTTACAAAGTCTTTTCTATTCTGATATATGAGGCATAATCAAGAGGAGTTCTACTTGAAGAACCTGGTTCATCAGTATATGCTCATGAGAAAAGGTCAGGTATGTTTCTATACTTTGCACAATTAGAAAAATAAATATTCCAATTATGAGCAGAAGTCCTATCCTAACCAAACTTCTATAAATCTAACCGTTGTGCATTGAACCAGTTTCATTCTCTTCAAATTCTAAATAAAACGGGATTATCTCCTTAAAACTAGCGTCGATCAATTACCTCTTAAAGACCGGAGTCCTAATGAGATTAGACTCCTGATTGACCTCTGCAAAAGACTGCCATTACTGCACCTAATCATACTCTACTTTAAATACACTCCACATATTCCTACTACACTCCATAACCATCATTAAGTGTTAAACCCCTAATCATCCTCCATCTCTCCAAAATTCTTCAAAATTCCCAAAAATCCTCCAGAAATTCTCCGCCATGACTAACTCTCAAGAAAATCCTTTAATTCCCCCACCAGTATCTCCTAATACATCTTCATCTGTACCTCCTAGCGACAACCCTAAACCAAGATTCCGCAGGCAGAAAATGTTGGCTAGAAAGACTGTTGCTACTGGTGCTTTGAGAACAGCTCTCAACGAAAAATTGAAAGCAAGTCAAAGAAGGGAAAGCTCTGAAAAAGAATCATCTGACTCAAGTTCTGAGTCTGAAGCTTTTATCTCTGCAAGCAATGGAGAAAAATGTGGGTCTTCTGAATCAGACAAAAATCAAGAAACTCCTAGAGAGGTAAATACATGTTATGTTTTTTCTGATGTAGTGGAGAAAGTAGATGATAGGTTTGTGTTAGTGGGATCTGTGAGAGATGTAAGTGAGGGAGAATCGAAGAGGAAGGGAAAGAAAAAGAAAGGTGAAATTCTTGCAATTTGTGGAGGAGTTGAGGAGAGTGGCAACAAGCCAGGGGGAAGTGAATCTAGAGAAGCTGTTGAAGGTCTTGTGAACCTGAGTGAACAACAAGATGGACCTAGTTCATCTGTGGAAGAAACCTTGGCTGACATTCTGAAGAAAGTTGGAGAATGCTATGATCCCAAGAAGCGCAAAGCTTCTTCTCAAAAGGCTCCAACTGCTTCTAAGCCAACAAAGAAGAGCAAGGCGTCATCTCCTAAGTCTACTGTCCCTTCAGCACCAAAGGTGAAAGCTACCAGAAGCAGGGTAAGGCAAAGCGAGGCTGAGTTGCAGAAAGCCTTAGAGGCAAGCAAGAAAAAGAACAAAGAAAAGGGAAAAGCTAAAGTTCTGGAAAGTTCTGTGGCTGCAGAAAAAGAGGAGGAAGAGATGGAACTGGTCCATCAGGAGAGAGGTACAACTGAGGAGGTTCACACTCCTAAACCTAAGAAATCCAAGACTTCTACCAAGAATTCTTCAGAATTTATCTCTGCTGAACCCTCCCTGGCAAAAAGAACCAGGTTTGCAGTTAAAGGAAAACAAATGAAAGTTCCTGAAGAAGAAGAAGCTTGGAGTGGAGAAGAAGAAGAAGAAGAGGACTCTGAGAAAGAGCAGGACAGGTTTATCCTTTTTGGAAAAAGAAAAATATTGAAAGGAAGAATTCTGAAAGACCTGGAGGAGCCAGGCATGAAAAGATTGGTTGATGCACTGGAAGCACAGGGTTGGAAGGACATGGTTCTTCAACTGGATGGCAGGCTTGCAAGAAAAGAACTGATAGAGTTTATGGCGAATGCCACAGTGGTGAATGGGGTTGTTACAAGCCTGGTGAGAGGAGTAGAGGTGCAGTTTGATGCACCTAAGTTGGGAAGAATTCTAGACATACCCTGTGAGGGATATGATGATTATACTAGGAAAAGGTGGCCTTGTCTAGATTCTCTCCCTTCTGCTCTCCAAATCACCCGGAATTTCTGTGATACCAAGTCTGCTGAAGAAGTGCCTGAGGCTAGGTTTGTGCAAAAGAGTGAGATGAAGCTTGAGCACAAGGTGCTATTTGAATTTGTGAACAAGTGTCTGCTGCCCAGACAGGAGAGAAGGCACACTGCAAATTATATGGACCTGGTCCTTCTGGAGTGTCTTGTGACAGGAAAGCAGATTAACTGGCCTAGTTTCATTGTCAAGCTGCTGGATAGAGTGATAAATGGCTCCAAGGCCCATGCCACTCCTTATGGGTTTATACTGACAACTGTCTTGGCCAAGTTAGATGTGCCATTGAAGAAGTGGGAGATGGCCTCCAGCAAAGAGCACTTTGGGATCAAAACTCTGCAGGCTTGTGATTATCTGCTAAGTGTAACCCCAGTTGAACCTGGTTCATCCGTAAAGACTCCTGTGAACAGCAAAGTTAGGGCATTGGTTCTAAATGTGGAACAAAAGATGCAGAAATTGCTAGGCTCCAGGCTCGCATTGCTGAACTGGAAAGTGAAAGAAATGGCCTCAAAGATGAGCTAGCAAAGGAAAAAGAAAAGAGTGAAGGGATGCTCCAAACATAGCTTAATCTTCTTCAATCCCAACCCTCTAGTTCCTCCAAGCCCTAGAACCAGTTTAGAAACTCCTTCAGTGACCCAGATTCGGGACTTTTCTCTGTTTTTTTGCTCATAGTTGGATGTTTGTTTTTCTTTTTGTGGTCTGTTTTGTAGAAACATCTCCTAATCAATGACAATGTGCTTTGTTTTCTCTTGTTCTATGAAACTTCTGATCTTAATAGTTAAATTTCTGTGAAGCTGATTATTGATTAACTAAATCATGTTTTCACTTGCAGTTGCCCCAGTGGCCATGAGTAATAATTAACATCTGGGATTCTAATAAAATGCAACTTTTCGATGATGCCAAAAGGGGGAAGAGATATTGTGCTTTACTTTGTATTCTGAAAAATGTGATGTTTATAACCTGATTAAACCTGGTCCTTAATGATAAGTTAAATTAAAGTGTGAAAATTAAGCTGAGTTCCACAGGGTCTCTGATCAATAAAAGCACAGAGTTTGTCATCATCAAAAAGGGGGAATTTGTTGGCCCAAGTTCAGATGAAGTTTTGAAGATTGACAAAATGAACTCAGTCATGAACCAGGTCCATCATGTGAGACACAGTGTTGATATGCTTACACATGTGACATACGTGTGAAGAAGATAAGTCTCAAGGATCAGCAACAATATCTTCTGAGTTGATCGAAAAGGTTGCATAGGATAAGGAGTTGAAGTCTCCTTATGTAAAGAGAACTACATCCGGATCAAGGATAAGGATTGGAATTTGAGTTGTTCTAGGACTCGAATTTGATGAAGGATCAACAATTCGAGTTTTAATCAAACTCTGATTTCTAACTTTATAAATAATAATGATTGTTCTATTTTACATGTATTGCACATACGCAGAAGTTAAACTAAATTGAGAGCAAAAGAGCTAGGCAATTTTGCAAGCAATTTGAGTGTGATTCAAGTGTGCAAATCTGAAGCTACATGAACCAAGAGTGAAGAACCAATTCCATTGTGTCTTTCTTTATTTCTAGTTCAATTGTAGTAGGTGTTTTTCATATTGTACCTTTCAGCTTTTATAGAAGCAATTGTATTAGGTACTTTGAGTATTCAAGTTAGAGTTAACTTGAAGGTGTTGCAACAGTTGAGGCTGTGTGTCACACTGGGATTAGAGTTTAATCCTTAGGTTTACAAGAGTTTGTAAATGCTGTTTTGGCTCAGTGATTTTAGTGGAAGTTTGGGAAAATCCTACTGAGTAATAGGTCGTGGTTTTTTCACCTTTTGAGCCAGGTGTTTTCCACGTAAAAATCTCTGTGTTCTTTACTTTATGCACTCTTAATTCCGCAAACAGTCATAGTAAGTAACATCTAGAAGAACCAGGTTCATCTAGTGCGAAAATTAGGTACCACACAAATCACCCCCCCTTCTTGTGTGGTATTGACGTTTAGAACATCAAATAGCACTAGTATGTATAACTAAACACCATCTAGTTAGAAAGAACGTTCATACAAGAATAAGAAATCACAAGTATAACTCAAAACTTTAAATGATCACCACATTATCAAATAAAAGAATCATACGACTTTCACATCATTTTTCCGTAGCTTTTAGTTTGGGGCATTCCATACTATTCATCATTTGTTTCCAATACCACCGCTATCTTGAGCGGAGTTCGATCTCGACCCGATCGGCTAGGTTGCCTCATTTGAGACATACACTTCAATAACAATCTCATTTTCTCTTTTTCCAGAATTCATTCACAATACCACCGCTATCTTGAGCGGAGTCCGATCTCGGCCCGATCGGCTAGGCCACCTTGCCAAGGCGTTGTTCCCTTCTCATTAATCATTTCATAGGCACTTGGGGCCACAACTTTATCACATCATTCTTGGCACTAGGCCGCATTTTACATCATTCCCAATTTCAATATTAGCTTTGCCATTTAGGACAGTAGGTGCACACAAGAGCAATTTAGATTGTAAGCATAGACAAGACTTCACATAGATGGCACAATATATGCAGCTTCAATCTCAATTTAAAGTCTAAGCATTTCAATACATAATTCATAACTTTTGCCCTTTTCAAGTTATCAAGATAGCACATTGATCATGTTGAGACACATCCTTCACGCATATAAGGTTACAACACCAATTCATGTAAAATAACAATCGATGCAACAATTCAACTTTAATCTTAGCATATTCACACAAACACCGATGAAGCTCAATTTCTAAAAGACGGGGTTTTAGCCATACATACCTCAATAAAGCTTTACTTAATCCTTACAAAATTTCGGAACTCTTAGCACTTCGATCTATTGTACAAGAATTACAAATTGAACCAAGAATTAGGGACAAGATTAGGATTCTAGCTCGTTTGAGCATATTATCAAGCACTAGGGGTGCATTATGATCTTAGGCCCCTTTTTGTGAAAGATTTCTATCATTTTATATCCCAATTGCTATCTTTTTAATTCACAAGCCCCCAATACTCCATTATCTATTGTGCATGCAAGATTACTAGCCCTTGTACCCTTGTACCCACTTGCTAGTTACCTATTTTAATGGAAATTTCGAAATTATAGAGGAGGGTACAGTTCTTACCTCTTAGGATGAAGACCTAGTAACTTCAATTGACAATCTTCAAGGATTTGGGGCAAGGATTTAGAGAGAACTTGATGAAGATTACTCCTTCTCACTCTTGAACTCCCTCTCTCTCTCTCTATGTCATGAAAAATAACAAGGATACAGTCTATTGGGATGATTTTAATGGGATGGGGTCGGGTTTTAAAAATTAGAAAATAGGAGCTCCGAGTCAGATCTTCGATCGCATTTGCGATCGCAAAGTAGCCATGCGGTCCGCATAATGGACCGTAAAAATTGCTTCCCAAAAACTGAACACGCTGCCTGGGTCTGCGGCAGAAACGCGATCCACATACACGTTTTGCGGTCGCATAATGCACCGCAGAACTGCCCTTTACAAAATCCCAAGAAAATTATACGACGACTATGCGGTCCGCATACCGGTTATGCGATCGCATAATTGACCGCACAGTTGACCTCAAATTTGACCAACACACTGACTCACTTTGCGGCGACTATGCGGTCCGCATACCTGATTTGCGACCGTATTCTCGACCGCAAAATTGCACTTTTCTGGAGAACATTATTTCTTGACTTTTTTTTAGTGCATAGACCAGTCCAAAAGGGTCCGAACTTTTACAAATTTCAAACACGTATACCTAACTTGGCACTACGAACTCTCGGGTTTTGAGTAAAAGTTTTCACGGGGCCTTACATCCTTCCCCACTTAAGATCATTCGTCCTCGAATGAGGATCAAGGTTCACACATTAGCAAATTTTCTTCATGCAATCTCAGTTTCTCACAATCATGGAACACCTCAATAGCTCCGAACTTGGCTAACTTCCTAAATTTCTAAAAACTTTGCCAGTGTTTCCTTTGTAACTAGGACTATCCACCTGCCAGAGAACCACCAAAAACCATCCTAAAAATACATCCACAACTCGATAAAGCACCACAATGTATATATCAATAACACGAACCTCAGCATTACAAGCACTACATTATCATAATGACACCTGAACATGGACTGCACGTTTTAGATCATAATCTATTCTTTCTTAACTTAACCTTTTTTGTTACATCAACAACCATGTCAAATGTTAACGACAACACCCAAGGAAACCAGGGAAACCATCAACTCCAGGGGGACACACAAGATGATCGTACCCCGATCCCTTCTCCACAATGCTCGCCTCGACGGTATCGAGAAGGCACTCCTGATGGATCCCACTCAAATGCAAATGCTCAATTTCATAACGATGAAGCTATCAATGAAGCTTTGCAAAAGATAATCGCTCAACAGGTCAATAAATCTCTTGAAGCCTTTGCCAGCCAGTTAACTGTTGCACCATCAACACCAATTCTAAATAACAACACTTTGGAAAACCCTCGTTCCAGGCTTGCTAATTCGGGCAATGGTGGAATCCCCAGCGAGTCACGAGATGGAGAACCAGGTAACTTAGTCAATTCTGATTTACAAAATTTAGTATTAACATTGCAGAAACAGCTCAAGGAGCAAAGTGAACGCATAGAGCAAATACCTGGAGTACCGCCTTGTAAGGCCCCGGAAAAAAATTTCGCTAAGTAATCTAGGATTTCGTGATGCCACGTAGGCTAATTATAATATTTTATGTGCTATTAACATGGTAGGGATCAATTGTATTTGATAAATAGGTGTATAAGCCTTATAATGTGTAATGTGTGGTCTAATGGGAGGCCTAAGTCCAAGTCAAATTGGAAAATTTCATAATAGGCTAAAATTCCAAATGAGTTCGCACAAGTCCCCACTTTGGACGACCATATCTAAATATGTATAAAGTTTTATGTGATGAATAACATCAAATGAAAGGTCTTTGAGTCTAGTTTCAAACTCTTCAAACCGTTCGTCATTTGGACATTCCTACACAAAGTTATGATCAAATTACCAAAGGCTGGAAAAATACGATCATGTGTCAGATATGCGATCGCAAAAACCATTATGCGATCCGCATTACCGATCTGCGATCACAAATCTTGTCACAAATTGGACCAGTGTAGCCCAGTTTTGGGCATCGAGTTTTGCGACGCGTTTGCAGCCAGCATACCCATTCTGCGGTCCATTATGCGACCGCTGACCCGAATTCGGAGGGTTAATCATCCTATTTTCATGACCCGATCCCATTTTAATATATATTCTTTGGGGTTCATTTTGGGGTGATTTCATCAGCATTCTAGAGAGAGGTGAGAGCATTTTATAGAAAGAAGGAGGAACCCAACATTCAAATCATCCAAACTTGCATCAATTTTCAAGAATAAAAGAACCTAATCACATGATCTTCATCTAAGAGGTAAGGTTCTATACATTAGACTTTAATTTTGAGTTTGGGGTATAAGATGGGTTATTGAGGTATGATTCTTGGGTGTGATAGTATTATGTATACATGCATGTACAAATTAGGTTTGTGGGAAGATTGTTGAACATAAATAAGTAAAGATTGGGTTGGGGAATGTAGGAAACCTTGTGAAAGAGATTTGAAATCAAGATGCTCAACTAGTATTTAATAAAATGCTCAAATGAGCTAAAACCATGAATACCTTCCTAATTTGTGTTCAATTTTGTTATGTCTCAAAGTAGATTGGGATTGCTAGAATTTTCGGAACGTTTTAGTAACTTAAGGAAAGCTCAAACCAGGTATGTATGGCTAAAACCCCGTCTTTTAGAAATTGAGCTCCGTCGTCGTTTGTGTAAATACGGTAAGATTAAAGTTGAATTGTTTTATTGATTGTTGTTTCACATGAAGTTTGGGATTGCAACCTTACATGCATGAAAAATGTGTCTCAATATGATCAATGTGCTTTTCTTGATAACTTGAAAAGGTGCAAGGAATACGAATCATGTATTGAAATGCTTAGACCTTAAATTGAGATTGAAGCTACATATTTTGTGCCATCTATGTGAAGTCTCATCTATGCTTACAATTTATTTGCTCTTGTGTGCACATGTTATCTTAAATTACAAATCTAACGATGAAACTGGGAATGATGTGAAACATGGCCTAGTGCCAAATATATGACGTGATAGATGTGGCCCCAAGTGCCTATGAAATGATATATATGAGATAAAGATTGAATTGAGATGATTGATGGAAAAGGGAAACGCCTTGGTAAGGCGGCGTAGCCGATCGGGCTGTGATCGGACACCATGACGCACACATGGTGGTAATGTGCTGATATTGTATTCCGGAAAAGGGAAAAAGGAATGGTGATTGAAGTATATGTCTCAATTGAGGCAACCTAGCCGATCGGGTCATGATAGAACTCCGCTCAAGCTAGCGGTGGTATAGCGAACATTGATGAACAATATGAAATGCCCCAAACTAAAGTCTATAGAAACATGAGGTGAAAATTGTATGATTCTTTTACATTGATAATGTTGTGATCGTTTAAAGCTTTTGAGTTATACTTGTTGTTTCCTTATCTTTGTATGAAAGTTCTTTCTAACTAGATGGTGTTTAGTTATACATAGTAGTGCTATTCGATGGCACTAACGTCCCGTTTGCCGGGGGCGCTACGTCTTTAAATGGATGTAGGTGTTTCTATCGCAGGCAGTGTTGGTCGCAGCTAGTGCCGCATCATCCTTTCAGCTGACTTGGTGAGCCCCACTTCGTTTCTGGGTCCTGTTTCATCTATTTATCATGTACTTTGTATTTTGAGGTATAGCCGGAGCCTTGTTACCGACTTACATTACTCTTCAGTTGTATTTAGAGGCTCCGTAGACAGGTTGTGGGTGGTGTTTGATATTGGGGAATTGAGTTAGAAATCTTGCTTCTCGGCAAAGATTTATAAAACTTGTAATAATTTAATAATTATGTTTTAAGCTGCTAATAGAAATAAAATGGAAGTTGTTAATGAAATACTTACTAAGTATGATTAATGGAGTCCACCTCCTATTTGTTCATTAATTATTTTGGGTAGAATGAAACCTAACAGGCTTGCTCAGTCGGGTTTATTCGGTTGAACGTCGGTCGTGCTCCTCGATTTTTGGGGCGTGACAAACTTGGTATTAGAGCCTAAGGTTTTAAAGTGTCCTAGGATGTCTCGGAGCCATGTCTAGTGGAGTCCTTCTTATCGGTGTGTAGTCGACCACATCTATAAGTTGGAGGCTATTCGGACATTTAGGAATTTCACCCTTCTTTGATACTCCAGATCGTGTAGTAGAGCTCAAGATAGAGAGCTGATTTCCATTCTATGTCTTAATCTCAAGATGAGTAATTCATAATTTTGGAAGCAGAAAGGAGGGAATGCCCCCACCATTGAATATGCGGGAGANCTCCTCGGATTTTGGGCTTGACAAACTTGGTATCATAGCCTAAGGTTTTAAAGTGTCCTAGGATGTCTCGGAGCCTTGTCTAGTAGAGTCCTTCTTATCGGTGTGTTGTCGACCACATCTATAAGTTGGAGGCTATTCGGACATTTAGGAATTTCACCCTTCTTTGATACTCCAGATCGTGTAGTAGAGCTCAAGATAGGGAGCTAATTTCCTCTCTATGGCTTATTCCCATGATGAGTAATCTTGATACCATAATCCACGAGTTTGAAGCAGTAGGGAGGGAATGACCCCACCATTGAGTCTGAGGGAGATTGCCCAAGAGTTTGTTAGGAGAATGTAACGAGCCATGGAGGGATTGGTAGAACTTGTTGCTAAGGGGAGTACCCTTGTTCCTATTTATGTCACTGCACCACCAAATCATGTAGTATATCAGTATGTTACCAATGTATGTTACAGATGTGGAGTCAGGGTGCATCAGTTAAGGCACTGCCCCGCCAATCCGGAGTTACCAAGTAAGTGACCCATTAGTACATCATTCTGAATGCCACATACTTTTCCTTATTATATACGTACACCTGTATTGGGAGCCTGCATAGATATGGTCTTAACAAGAATCTAAATCACAAAACATTGCATGCACCTACTCTTTGAACAAGACGTATTATTCGTAAATCCCCTCTATCACAAATTCTCTTATTTACACCCTTTTTGTGGAATTAAGTTATATAATTATGTCCTTGAACTGAGCTATAACTCTAGGATTGATACTTCCCACTTGTTTTCCTAAATTCTTAACAAGGGACTATTCCCGATGAATTCCTTACAGAAACTTCTTATTTAAATGGACAACATCTACTCACTTGTGCCTATACATGCACGTCGTAAAGTTTACCTATGTGGTGTCAAGTTCCATGTAAAGCATCCCAGTGTTGCGATCCCTCTCGAGTCACTCTTTTTCTCACTGGTGTATATGGCTTCTATGATTTGAATAGTAACTCTACGCTCTTGCAAGTATCATCATGAAGCCTTTTCACTGTCTAGTAACATGAGAGCATATCCCACCTCCTATCATATGTGTACATGTCAAATGAAGTGGTCGCTTGTCTGTATAGAATTTTTGAGAAATTTTGAGATTTTTTACGAATATGTCACAGGAAGATCTTTTGTTTGCCCTATCTCAGTATGACTTTCATATCCACTATGATCATTCCTCAGTAAGAAGCTCACTTTNAGATGGTATTTAGCTATACATACTAGTGCTATTCGATGGCACTAACGTCCCTTTTGCCGGGGGCGCTACGTCTTTAAATGGATGTAGGTGTTTCTATAGCAGGCAGTGTTGGTCGCAGCTAGTGCCGCATCATCCTTTCAGCTGACTTGGTGAGCCCCACTTTATTTCGGGGTCCTGTTTCATCTGTTAATCATGTACTTTGTATTTGAGGTATAGCCGGAGCCTTGTTGCCGGCATTTCCCTATTATTCTTCAGTTGTATTTAGAGGCTCCGTAGACAGGTTGTGGGTAGTGTCGGGTATTGGAATTAAAATAAAAATATTGATGTTTGGTAATGATGCATAAAACTTGTAATGTCTTCAAAATTGTGAATGAAGTTGCTAATGAAAATGTAATGGAAATCGTTAACGACATGTTTATAGAATTTGATTAATGGAGTCCATCTCCTATTTATTCATGAATTAGTTTGGGTAGAATGAAACCTAACAGTCTTGCTCAGTCGGGTTCACTCGGTTGAGCGCGGTCTCGCTCCTCGAATTTTGGGTCGTGACAAACTTGGTATCAGAGCCTAAGGTTTTTAAGTGTCCTAGGATGTCTCGGAGCCGTGTCTAGTAGAGTCCTTCTTATCGGTGTGTAGTCGACCACATCTATAAGTTGGAGGCTATTCGGACATTTAGGAATTTCACCCTTCTTTGATACTCCAGATCGTGTAGTAGAGCTCAAGATAGGGACCTAATTTCCATTCTATGTCTTAATCTCAAGATGAGTAATTTATGATTTTGGAAGTAGAAAGGAGGGAAGGCCCCCACCATTGAATATGCAGGAGATTGCCCAAGAGTTTGTTAGGAGAATGTATCAAGCCATGGAGGGATTGGTAGAACTTGTTGCTAAGGGGAGTACCCTTGTTCCTATTAATGTCTCTGCACCACCAGATCATGTAGTATATCGGTATGTTACCTACGTACGTTAGGGATGTGGAGTCGAGGGGTATCGATTAAGTATTGCCCTACCAACCTAAAGTCATTAAGTGGGTCAGATCAAAATTTCTACTCGTTGTATATGTACATCCATATTGAAGAATTCTCATAAACATGGTCTTAACAAGGTGTTGAATAACAAAACATTGCATGTATCGACTCTTTGAACGAGACGCATTATTCGTGAATCCGCTCTATTACAAATCCTCTTATTTACATTCTTGTGGAATTAAGTTCTATAATTGTGTCCTTGAATAGGGTTATGACTCTAGGATTAATACTTCCGACTTGCATTTCCTAAATTCTCAACAAGGGACTATACCTGATGAATTTCTTACAGAATATTTTATTGAAATGGACAACATCTGCTCACTTGTGCCTATGCATGCACCGTCATAAAGTTTACTTATGTGGTGTCGAGTTCCATGTAAAGCATCCCAGTGTTGCGATCCTTCTCGAGTCACTGTTTTACTCAGTTGTGTATATGGCTTATATGGTTTGAACAAGTCAATCTACTCTCTTGCGAATATCATCATGAAAGCTTCTCACTATCTAGTAACATAAGAGCATACCTTAACACCTATCACATGAGTGCATGTCAATCGAAATGGTCACCGTGTGCATAAAGTCTCTCTGAAAATTGAGATCCTGACATCCCCGTCAAAGGAAGATCTTGTGTCGCCATAACTTTCGTGTGCACTTGGGACATCCCGCGGTAAGTAGCTCACTTTGTCCTAGTGTTGTGGTTGCTCGTGGCGTGGTCGTATATTGCAGTTGGGAGTTAATATAGCAGAAGCATGTCCAGCTTATAACAAATGTTTATTTTCTCTTTACACCTCCACAACATGTGTTAATTGTGTTCCTTAGTTAGTGAATTCATTGTGCTAGTTTCCCAACACTTGTTCGATAACCATGAGAGAACATATCCTTCTATGTGTCATTGTAACACTTCCTTTCTCGTAAGGACCCTTACTAGGCTCTCCGTCAAGACCAAGCGCACCTTTGGAGGTTATCTTATCGTAGCACAACGCCTGTTTCTCTTGTCTTTCTGTCTTTCATTAGCATCTAGGTATTTCCCAAGTCAAAATTCATGGAGGACTCATTATGAACATCTTCAAACCTTCCATAATTATTTTATACTATCTTATTGGGTTCCCACCTCACTTCAAGTTCATTAAGGGTTGATAGCATGCCGCAATTGCTGAGATTGAATGATCACCTTTCGATAATGGATTATCTACACATGTGCTAGTCCAATGATTTGCTTATCAGTCTAACTCTCGCCTTTTGGTTTTGGGATGACCAAGGAGCAATACACCTAGTAACACATTCGTATGCAAAAGCTTCTCTCTCAGTCAAGTCTTATAGCGTCTCCCAATTTGGCTGGTAATAGTTGGTTGTGTAGAAGTGTGTTGTAGTGCTTCCTTATGAAGTAGAGTTGCTAAACGTAATTGGATTTTTTTTTGAATTCTGGAGTTATACATCACGTGACTACATACAGAGATCTTCTTTCAAAAGTGTAGCTTCTCGTAATCGCTTTATATTACCACCATTCCTAGTGGTTACAATGTAAAGGTTACTTCCATAAGGCTCTCTCACTTCCTTTTAATTTCTCTTGCATCATGTGTTGTTTACCCATAATCTTCAATGCAATATTATCTCAATGTCTCGACTAGTTATCCAACTATATGATCTGATTTAATTAACCTCACTTTTATGTACTCTACAAGCGCCCTGAGAGTGGGCAAATTTCTCCTTTTCTAGAGACTTCTAATGTCTTCAACTTGGTTTAAGCTTGTTGGTTCCAAATGGTGCTCATCAGTTTTGCTACCCTACTATCTATTTCATCTGATAACTCTCATTGTAAAATTCATTTATGTTTCATGGCATCAAAGAGGAAGTCCTATAGCAATAAGGGTGGGGACATATTCCTTTTGTTAGAATAAATAAATATTGCTGGTATTCCTTGTAGATGCTCTTCTAACAATCATCTACATGCTCTACTTGTCCCTATGACTAGATAACTTAGGTTACTCCTCTCCAATAAGTGCATCAAGACTTCTCACCCTTTCATAATTATTCATATGGTCGCTTCGAGGCCTTATTCTATACCAGCTCGTATTGATTTTAAGTAATTTCTTGCCAATGTTGACGATTCTCTAGGACTACGAGGGCTTGTCTCATGGGTTTCAAAAGTAATGGTTTTCCTTAAAGTTCAAGCTTATATTGCCATGATTTCGAACCAAAGTGTGTCCCCTTTTCAAAAATCTTAAATGGGTCGAATTGGATGGGTTATGTGGCCTTCTGCTTACTCGGCTTCTAGGATTATTGACAACGTCATTGTCATGTGCGGAAAATTTTGCTACCCCTGGCATTTCACCTCCTTAAGGAGGATAGGAGTTTTAATTGTCTTTCCTCCCGGAGCGTTACGTCAACCATTAAAAACCCTCTAACCAATACATGATTTCACCCCTACGGTAGGAGTTCCTAGCTATGTGGTTTCACTCGTGAAAGGTTGAGATTAGATGCCTTTAGATTTTCGCACATATCATGAGCGTATTGATTTGGAAGACAAATAGTCGTATCTTTTGTTCTCTCATACAGGATCAATTATCTGGAAGGGATAAGCCGTTTCAAATATGATAATCCCATAAGTGTTCAACTTCTTTCCATCCTCATGGGCTTGTGGCATAGATTCCGTGTGTTAGTTAATATTAAGAGTGTAATCCAACTTCATGTATTTTGAAACCCATATTGCATTCAAGGTGCGAGAGTATTCTCATTCTTGATAAACGGACTTTCCCTACACTCCAGGAGACGAATATGTCACTTACTTGAATATTCCTCCTTAATGGTTCCTATTGCCAATGTATGAGTTACCCCTATGCCTTATTTATCTAATAATTGATGTCGTCACAATGATTAGTCATGTCAGTATTGTCAATAGTAATCTTAGTGTCTCTTAGCATATAACCTCGTGAAATACTCTGCTCGGCGCATAAATGGATTCCTGAATAATTCCATCCCAACCTTGAACTC
Organism: Nicotiana attenuata; assembly: GCF_001879085.1. NCBI lineage: Eukaryota > Viridiplantae > Streptophyta > Magnoliopsida > Solanales > Solanaceae > Nicotiana > Nicotiana attenuata. Next base: position 191,376 of record NW_017671432.1, on the reverse strand, counting down.
TGTTGCTCCTCATTGCATTAAATCTATTGGATATTGAAGTTCAAACATGTCAAGAGGGAGCATCCCCGTGTGATCACATATATTCGATAGGTAATTTTATTGTCAGTTTATGATAGCACATCTTAGATTAACTGTCGAAAGTCATCAAGGGTTTAGTGAGAGCGTTCGCCTAGATATTTAGAGTTTAGAAGGGTGAATAGGTTATTCTCAATATTTTCCCCTGAAGATGTTATGTGAGTTTATAATAAATGTTGCATAAGTGTATTCCCCATTAGGCCGCACTAGGAGTATGAAGTTTCCCCATAGTTGTTCGCCATATATTTTGTGTATTCACATGTCTATGTCTAAGAAGGTAGGTGGAGATCATTTGTGTATCGTCCTGGTGTAAATTATTGAAGGTGAATGTTGATGGATAGTTAGCTTATGTGAGGTATCTAGTCATCATCCTTGTTAGATAAGTTTAGGGGTTGGGATTGCTTCCGTGAATATGTTATGGCAAAGCTTACGAGCCGAGGAGGCCACCTTGAAGGCCGAAAGTGTTGTGGAAGGAAAATATTTTCGCTTGATTGTATATCAATAAGCTTTGACTTGAAAGGTAACTTATAGGTGTTATGATCTAAAATTGTGCAGTCTATGTTCAGATGTCGTTATGATAATGTAGTGCTTGTAATGCCGAGGTTCATGTTATTGATGTAAACATTGTGGCGCTTTGTCGAGTTGTGGATGTGTTTTTTGGATGGTTTTGGAGGGTCTCTGGCAGGTGGATAGGCCTAGTTACAAAGGAGACTATGCCGAAATTTCTGAAAAATTTAGGAGCTAGTCAAAATTTAGGGACTTGAGGTAGGTGAGAAAAGAGATTTATTATATTAAGCGTTTAAGTCGGACTCTACTCCTCATACGAGGACGAATGATCCTACGGGGGGGGGGGGGGGGGGGGGTTAAAGAATGTAAGGCCCCGGAAAAAAATTTCGCTAAGTAATCTAGGATTTTGTGATGCCACGTAGGCTAATTATAATATTTTATGTGATATTAACATGGTAGGGATCAATTGGATTTGTTAAATAGGTGTATAAGCCTTATAATGTGTAATGTGTGGTCTAATGGGAGGCCTAAGTCCAAGTCAAATTGGAAAATTTCATAATAGGCAAAAATTCCAAATGAGTTCGCACAAGTCCCCACTTTGGACGACCATATCTAAATATACATAAGATTTTATGTGATAAATAACCTATAAAATGAAAGGTCTTTGAGTCTAGTTTCTAACTCTTCAAACCGTTCGTCATTTGGACATTCCTACTCAAAGTTATGATCAAATTACCAAGGCTGGAAAAATGCGATCCTGTGTCAGATATGTGATCGCAAAAACCATTATGCGGTCCGCATAACCGATCTGCGATCGCAAATCTGGTCGCAAAATTGGACCAGTGTAGCCCAGTTTTGGGCACCGAGTTTTGCGACGCGTTTGCGGCCAGCATACCCATTCTGCGGTCAATTATGCGACCGCAGACCTGAATTTGGAGGGTTAATCTTCCTATTTTCATGACCCGACCTCATTTTAATATATAGGCTTTGGGGTTCATTTTGGAGTGATTTCATGAGCATTCTAGAGAGAGGTGAGAGCATTTTAGAGAGAGAAGGAGGAACCCAACATTCAAATAATCCAAACTTGCATCAATCTTCAAGAATCAAAGAACCCAATCACATGATCTTCATCTAAGAGGTAAGGTTCTATACATTAGACTTTAATTTCGAGTTTGGGGTATAAGATGGGTTATTGAGGTATGATTCTTGGGTGTAATAGTATTATGTATACATGCATGTACAAAGTAGGCTTGTGGAAAGATTGTTGAACATAAATAAGTAAAGATTGGGTTGGGGAACGAAGGAAACCTTGTGAAAGAGATTTGAAATCAAGATGCTCAACTAGTATTTGATAAAATGATCAAATGAGCCGAAACCATGAATACCTTCCTAATTTGTGTTCAATTTTGTTATGTCTCAAAGTAGATTGGGATTGCTAGAATTTCTGGAACGTTGTAGTAACTTAAGGAAAGCTCAAACCAGGTATGTATAGCTAAAACCCCATCTTTTAGAAATTGAGCTCCGTCATCGTTTGTGTAAATACAGTAAGATTAAAGTTGAATTGTTTTATTGATTGTTGTTTCACATGAAGTTTGGGATTGCAACCTTACATGCGTGAAAGATGTGTCTCAATATGATCAATGTGCTATTCTTGATAACTTGAAAAGGTGCAAGGAATACGAATCATGTATTTAAATGCTTAGACCTTAAATTGAGATTGAAACTACATATTTTGTGCCATCTATGTGAAGTCTCATCTATGCTTACAAATCATTTGCTCTTGTGTGCACATGTTATCTTAAATTACCAATCTAACGATGAAATTGGGAATGCGGAAAAGGGAAAAAGGAATGGTGATTGAAGTATATGTCTCAATTGAGGCAACCTAGCTGATCGGGTCGTGATCGGAATCCGCTCAAGCTAGTGGTGGTATAGCGAACAATGATGAACAGTATGAAATGCCCCAAAATAAAGGCTATGGAAACATGAGGTGAAAATTGTATGATTCTTTTACATTGATAATGTTGTGATCGTTTAAAACTTTTGAGTTATACTTGTTGTTTCCTTATCTTTGTATGAAAGTTCTTTCTAACTAGATGGTGTTTAGTTATACATACTAGTGCTATTCGATGGCACTAACGTCCCTTTTGCGGGGGGCGCTACGTCTTTAAATGGATGTAGGTGTTTCTATAGCAGGCAGTGTTGGTCGCAGCTAGTGCCGCATCATCCTTTCATTCGACTTGGTGAGCCCCACTTCGTTTCGGGGTCCTGTTTCATCTGTATATCATGTACTTTGTATTTTGATGTATAGCCGGAGCCTTGTTACCGGCATTTCCATATTACATTACTCTTCAGTTGTATTTAGAGGCTCCGTAGACAGGTTGTGGGTGGTCTTTGATATTGGGGAATTGAGTTAGAAATCTTGCTTCTCGGCAAAGATTTATAAAACTTGTAATAATTTGATAATTATGTTTTAAGCTGCTAATGGAAATAAAATGGAAGTTGTTAATGAAATACTTACTAAGTATGATTAATGGAGTCCACCTCCTATTTGTTCATTAATTATTTTGGGTAGAATGAAACCTAACAGGCTTGCTCGGTCGGGTTTACTCGGTTGAGCGCCGGTCATGCTCCTCATATTTTAGGGCGTAACATGCCTGTAATCAAAGGGATAGATATGGACAAATATTCACAACAACCTTGGAAGCCAAGTGCTGCTCCTCTCCCAATTCCAAAGAAATTCAAAATGCCCGATATTCCAAAATATGATGGAACAACTGATCCAGGAGACCACGTGACTGCATTCACAACTGGCGTAAAAGGCAACGACTTGATCAAACAAGAAATTGAATCAGTATTGGTCAAAAAATTCAGTGAAACACTCACTAAGGGAGCATTAACATGGTATTCTCTTTTACCCGAAAATTCCATAAATTCTTTTGCTGAGCTTGCAGATTCATTTATCAAAGCACATTCGGGAGCTCAAAAAGTCGAAAAGAGAATGTAGGATATTTTCAAAATCAAACAAGGGGACTCAGAGTTGCTTAGAGAGTTCGTAGATAGGTTCCAGTGTGAAAGAATGACGTTACCACGTGTACCAGATAATTGGGCAGCTATAGCCTTCACTAGTAATTTGAATGAAAAAAGCTCAGAAGCCACGAGGCGACTCAAGGAAAGTCCTCATGAATTCCCAGCAACAACATGGAATGACGTTTACAACAGGTATAGCATGAAGCTAAGGATAGAAAAAGATATTATATCACGATCTCAAAAAGAGGACAAGGTGAGTTCGAGACGGGCGGAAACAGAAAAAAGGTCCGGTAAAAATAGATACAAACCATATATGGTCCCAGCAGGAAAATATTCACGATCAAAACATGACAATTCAAGGTACGATCATAGATCAGGAATAGAGAGTCGGGCTCATCATCAAGGTTTGGGAATGATCGTAACACACGAGAGTCGCGGGATGATGATAGAAACTTGAAGGCAAGATTTGGTGGTTATAATTTTAATGTAAGCACTTCCGAGCTCGTAGCTGTTTTAAGATGCATGGGTGAAAAGGTGCGGTGGCCAAAAGAAATGAGATCAAATCCAAACAGGCTCAATCCTGATCACTGGTGCGAATTTCACAACGATCATGGTCATAAAATGGCAGGTTGCTACAAGGTGAAGTTGATCATCTGTTGAAGCAAGGATATCTCACCGAATTATTCAGTGAGAAAGGTAAACAAGCATACATGAAGAATAGGCAGGAGCCCCCTAAACAACCTTCTCCCAAGAGGACCGTTAATGTTATAAGCGGAGGTGAAGAAATCAATGGTGTGACGTACACAGCAGCCAATAAAGTTTTCAAAGTCACAATTACCCACGGGAAGCGGGTGCGACATGTCTTAGAGGAAGAAAGTATTACGTTTGATGATGCAGATGCGGATGGCGTATTAACTCCACATAACGATGCACTGGTAATATCTCTACTTGTACATGATACTAATGTGAAACGAATTTTGATTGATCCAGGTAGTTCCGTGAACATTATTCTGCTAAGAGTACTACATGGGATGCAAGCTGAAGATAAATTAGTACTAAAGGCGCATACTTTGTCTGAATTCGACAATTCTAGCGTCGTAACGAAAGGGGAAGTAATACATACTACATTCGTAGAAAGAGTTGTCAAAGATACAAAGTTTCAGGTGGTAGAGATGGAGATGGCTTACAATATGATTCTCGGGAGACCATGGATCCACGAGATGGATGCCGTTCCGTCGACCATACATCAAGTTATTAAATTTCCATCACCATGGGGAATATGTCAAATCCATGGGGATCAACAGACATCCAGGAGCATCAACTCCGTAGCAGATTCAAGTACGAGAAACAAAGAAAAATAGCAGTTACAGAATCCAGTTGAGGATACTACAACACATCCTCAACTAAACAAGGGCGAACAGATGTGGACTCAAGGCCCGATTCCATTCAAGAACCAGAGGAAAACGAAAATATCAAAACAACGATTGAAGAGCTGGAGGCTGTAGTATTATTTACACAATGGCCTGAAAGGAAAGCCTACGTATGGGCCAATCTAAGCCAGGCCATGAAAGGTAAGTTGATTGAATTTTTGAAAACTAACGTGGATTGTTTTGCTTGGTCCCATTCTGATATGACATGAATACCACCGGAGGTAATGACTCACAAGTTAAATGAAGACCCATCATATCCACCTGTCAAATAAAAGAAGAGAAAGCAAGGAACTTTCAAAAATCAGGTGATTCAAGATGAGGTCCAAAAATTATTAAAGATTGGGTCTATCCGCGAGGTAAAGTATCCTAATTGGTTAGCCAATACGGTTGTGGTACCGAAAAAGAATGGTAAATGGCGAGTTTGTGTAGATTACACAGACCTTAACAAAGTTTGTCCTAAAGATTCTTTTCCATTACCACATATAGATCAACTAATTGATGCTACTGCAGGACATGAGTTGATAAGCTTTTTAGATGCGTATTCAGGATACAACCAAATCAAAATGGATCCTATAGATGAAGAAAAAACTTCATTTATAACAGACAGGGGGACTTACTGTTATAAAGTAATGCCTTTCGGTCTCAAAAATGCTGGTGCAACCTATCAATGACTGGTGACCAAAATGTTCCAAGAGTATTTGGGAAAAACTATGGAGGTCTATATAGACGATATGATCGTTAAAACTCAACATTCAGGGGATCATATATCACACTTGTCTGATACGTTACAGATCTTGCGAAAATTCAATATGAAACTAAACCCTGAGAAATGTGCATTTGGTGTTGTATCAGGTAAGTTTTTGGGTTTTCTTGTTTCTAACCGTGGTATTGAAGTGAATCCCGCACAGATTAAAGCCATTGAAGAAATTCCTAACATGCTTACAAGTAAAAAAGAAGTGCAGAGGTTGACAGGAAGAATTGCAGCCTTGGGGAGATTTATTTCCAAATCATCAGAAAAGTGCTTTAAATTCTTTTCAGCTCTTAAAAAGCAAGATCAATTCGAATGGACTGAGGAGTGTCAACAGGCACTCAAAAATTTGAAGACATACCTGTCAAATCCGCCGTTGCTTGCAAAACCAAAGGTTGGAGAAAGATTGCTCATCTATCTTGCTGTCTCTGAAGTAGCGGTGAGTGCTGTCTAAGTTCGTGAAGACCAAGGTAAACAATCTCCAATTTATTATGTCAGCAAATCATTATTAGATGCGGAGACGCGGTATCCTCAATTAGAAAAGCTTGAACTTGCACTAATCATGTCATCAAGAAAACTAAGGCCTTATTTTCAATGTCACCCTGTTGTCGTAGTAACTGCTTATCCATTACGCAATATATTACACAAGCATGAGTTGTCAGGTAGATTAGCCAAATGGGCTATAGAATTAAGTGAATATGACATTACTTACCAGCCCAGAACTGCGATAAAATCTCAGGTGTTAGCAGATTTTTTGGCTGCTTTTAGCCACAGGATGCAATTAGAAGCAGAAAAAGAATTACAGGTGTTCAACCGGTCTAATCCAGGAATTTGGACCTTATTTACTGATGGCTCATCTAACATGAAGGGAGAAGGTTTAGGAATTGTTTTAGTGCCACCTATGGGTGAAACCATTCGTCAAGCCATAAAATGCCATTCTATAACTAACAATGATGCAGAGTATGAAGCTGTGATTGTAGGTTTGGAAGTGGCACGAGAATTTGGCATTAATCAAATTGTAATCAAAAGCGATTCGCAGCTCGTAGTTAACCAAATGCTGGGGACTTATACAGCCAGGGAGGCACGAATGCAGCAATACCTAGAAAAGGTACGGATTTTGATAAATGATGAAAAGTGCATATTTGAGTATATTTGTATATTAATTCTTGTGTGTGTTGCGGGAGATTACATGATTTTCGAAGTGAAATATACTCATTATATGTTTCTTATGTGTAGAAACGATTTTGGATGATAAATGATCAAAAGATGACAATTCGACACAAAAAGAAGAAATTAAAGGAGTGGGAGCTCGTCTATTCTCGTGTGTGGCACGAAGTCGGACGCGAAAAAGGAGAAAATTTAAGGCACAAAACAGCGAAGCGAAGCAAAGGCACGGAGCGCTTCGTGAAATGGAAGAATCTCAAAAGCTGGATCCGCGTCAAAGTCCGCGTCTAGACGCGAAGGCGGACGCGGATCCGCGTCAAAGTCCGCGTCTAGACACGAAGGCAGACACGGATTCCAGCTCTCCCATCTGAAGTTGGATTGAAGAATTCCGCCCCTCATCAACCCTAGGTCATATAAATACATCCTAAAAACACCACTTTAGGGGGAGACGCCACTTTGGAGGAAAGATACACACGGGATCGTGAGGAGGGGGAGAATTTGCAGTTTTCTTCATCTTTTTCTAGTATTTTCAATTGATTCAACACTTATGCAATTGTTTGACTACATCATGAGTGGCTAAACACCCATTGTTCTGGGGTTGTGATTTAGCCATGAATATTGTTGTTTGATATTAACTTAACCTTGATTATAATTCACCAACATATGGTTGTTTCTTCAATTCTGTGTTTAATTGCTTAATTGTCTGGCCAACAGTTAGGTTCTATTTACTATCTATGCTATGCTTGGGAAAGCCGTGTTTAGATTAGAGAAGAATTGAAGAGATCATGATCTTAACCCTTAGGGGGAGCGGATTTGTGGTTAGGATAGGAATATACCTAGTCACCGTGCTTAATTAAATATCGTGATCTTAATGCGTTCTTAATAGATTGATTTCATAGGAATATAGGCGTTAATCTATTGAGAATAGGTGAGTAGTACTTCGGGAGAAGGCTATGAGAGCATTTATCGATTAACTAGCAACCATGAGTGAATTATATGAAAGGGAGAGTTAATTAGAACACAATACGAATGGTGAATCGATCACAACCCTGGAATATTTGTCTCTACTGAATACACAACAATCAACTCGTTACTTGATAATTTAGTTATTATTTAGAATTGTAGTATAGTATAATCATATTATTGGACTTTGCTTTTAGTTAGATTGAATAACAATTTTAGTGATTTAGTGAGTAGTTTACACAAGTCTCTGTGGGTTCTACACTCAACTTATCATTATATTACTTGTCGACCACGTATACTTGCGTGTGCGTTTGGGAGCAACAGATTTGATTAGACAATTTCAAACCTGGAAAGTCATATAGATACCAAGAGATGAAAATGTCGAAGCAGATTCCCTAGCCAATCTCGCATTTGCGGCAGATGTGGCGAGCAATGAAAATGCTTCTGTAATTCATTTGTTTCATTCGGTACTCGATCCAGACAAAAATGAGGTAAATTTCAATAACTTAACCTGGGATTGGAGAAACGAGATTGTCGCTTTTTTGCAGTATGGCACCGTCCCTGAAGATAAGAAAAAAGCTCATGCGCTTCGAAAAAAGGCTGCTCGATACTGTTTAAAGCAAGGCAATCTTTATTGAAAAATGTTCGGTGGCCCCTTAGCAAGATGCCTTGGGCCTTCTCAAACGAAATATGTAATGAGAGAGATACACGAGGGGCATTGTGGAAATCGCGCAGGTGGAAGATCACTGGTAAGAACCATGATTAGAGCAGGCTATTATTGGCCTAAAATGGAAGAAGAAGCGGAGAATTTCGTGACTAAATGTGATAAGTGCCAAAGATATGGTAATAACATGCATAGACCTGCGGAACTGTTACATCCAGTCATTGCACCGTGGCCTTTTATGAAATGGGGAAAGGATATCGTGGGTCCACTACCACAAGCAAAAGGACAGGTAAAATTCCTACTTGTACTCACTGACTACTTTACTAAATGGATAGAAGCAGGAGCATTTAAACAGGTACGGGAAAAGGAAGTTAGAGATTTCATTTGGCGAAATATCATATGTCGATTCGGTGTACCAAAGCAAATCGTGTGTGATAATGACCCACAATTTATAGGCGCACAAATCACAGATTTTTTTCAAAGTTGGCAAATCAAAAGGATTACGTCCACGCCTTACCATCCAGTGGGTAATGGACAAGCTGAATCAACAAATAAAGTCATTGTCAACAATTTGAAGAAACGATTAGAAGAATCTAAAGGCAATTGGCCAGAATTGCTACCTGGTGTTTTGTGGGCATATCGCATGACAGCAAAAACTAGCACAGGTGAAACACCATTCTCATTGGTGTACGGAGCTGAAGCCTTAATTCCGGTTGAGATAGGGGAACCAAGCACGAGGTATACGAAAGCGTCAGAAGAATCTAATGAAGAAGAAATGCGCATAAACCTTGACTTACTTGAAGGAAGAAGAGAAGCTGCATTAATAAGAATGGCAGCACAAAAACAAGTCATGGAACGATATTACAATCGAAAGGCACGACTAAGATACTTCAAGATTAGGGACTTCGTACTCAATAAAGTTTTTCAATCCACGAAGACGGCTAATACGGGAAAATTTGGTCCAACCTGGGAAGGACCTTACAGGATTCATGATATTGCGGGAAAAGGAGCATACGAGCTGGAGACAATGGATGGCAAGATATTACCTTCACATTAGAATGCCATTCACCTAAAGAGATACTATTTCTAAGGAATACCCACGGTCAGGTATCTTCATTTTAAAATTCTATTTTTGAATTGTTAAAATTTTACTAACGATTTTAGATGATAGGCAAAAAGCTAACCCGTACTAAATGATGAATCACGACCTGCAAGGCACGTGGAATAAATTATAATTCCCGGTCTAGGGTTACACCTATTATGACAGAAATTGATACGGGTTAAGCAGTCTTCATCTAAAATTATACTTTCGAGTCCCGTGTGTTTTATTCCTTTACAGGAACAGGATTAAACAAGAGGAGTAATCAAATGCTCGAGACTTCATACTTCAAAGCTCAAACACTTGGGGGACTATATAATATACGTGGACATATGTATAAAGAAGGCAAAGAAGAAGCCTAAAAAGTTTACTCATTGAATGAGTCAAGGGCAGAGCAAACACCAATGAAAGTCAGTCACGAGCCAAGGCCAAAGCAAAACCTTATCATAGTTAGGTTAAAAGCAATGTACTGAAATAGGTTATAAATAAAAACCTTGTATACATGTACTGAAACGGGTTATTACATAAAAACCTTGTATTTAAAATACATGTACTGAAATGGGTTATTACATAAAAACCTTGTATTTTATTCTTTCTTTTAAAAATCTGTTGTAGGAAAAGCAGTTACGAAAAAGTTATAGATGTTATTTAAATACATGTAAAGTGTTATTTAAAACTTGGCAAAGTTCAAATAAAAACTTGTCAAAGTTATTTCAATAAACATGTGTGTTCCTATTTCTTTTGTCGTATATTAACACCATTATGAAGTTGAGACGTCTTCTTCATTAAGTGTCAAATATAAAAGGGCCCTCTTTTATAAAATTCATGATTGATTTAAAACATTCATGGGATAAAGAAAGCATTTTACAAAATAAAAATACAAGTAATTCAGTAAGTCCTTAAATGTAAAGGCAAGAATAAACAAAACAGAAGTTCAAATAACAAACTTCTTAATATTAAAAAGTTTAGACTAAGTGTGAACTTAGCCATAAACTAAAAGTTCCTTATACAAAATGCCCCATAAAAGGACTGGGGACTTAACGTTTTTAACAAACCCTTAAATAACAACCAAGGGTTTCAACCACATACCACCAAAAAAGAAGAAAAAAGGTCATGCATCAGAAACTTGTCACTAGGGAATAGAAGAAGGAACTGAAGCAGAGTCATCAGCAGGAGCAGGTTCAACTTCACTCGAAGGAATTGGGGCACTCACCATACCCATATCATCTTCAATGTTCTCAGAGGTTTCAGCCACGGGAGAAGAAAAATCTTTGCACTGTTGAGTCTTTTCAATAGTTTCTTTGATTTTGGCTAACTCAGATTCCAAATTAAAATTCTCCTGGCTAACTTCAACAAGGGTATCATGGCGAGAATTTAAAAACGCCCAACTCACTTCAATTGCGGTTTTGTCTTCAAGAATCTCGTAATCTCTTTCCCAGTCAGCAATTTCATTCTTTAGCTTCTCATTCTCAGCTAAGGCAGAATCGTAAGAAATTTGAAGAGCAGCATGTGAACTCTCTAAAAAGCAAACCTTACCAGAAGATTCTCGGAGGTCTTCTTGAGCTTGAGTCAGAGTCTGCACGAGTTCACCGGCATATGCTTCTTTTTCATCAAAGAGAGCCTTCAACTCTCTGATCTCTTCACTTGCCTTGGAGAGTTGCTCGAAAAAAGAGGTTTCAAGACGATTCTTTTCCTTATCTGCTTGAATTGAGGAAGCTTTTACAACCGCCAACTCTGATGTTAAAGCCCTTACCTGCTGCTCTAAGGTACTTTTGTTGTCTTCTAATATTTCCATGTCGATCTGAAGACTCTCATACTGTTCCCTCCAGTTATCTGCTTCAACTTGATACTCGTGCATCAACTGCTCCGTGTGAGAAACCCTCTTTATCATTTCTGTACCCACGAGGTTGATCTGAAAAAGAAAAACAAAGAAGTAAGATAAGAGTTTTACAAAAAGGAATAACAAATCATTAAAAAAGAATACCTTTAATGACGAATGTATTATGTCATTCATCAAAGTTATAGAATTATAACTTTCAAGCTTGGCCTTCTCGATTGGGCCGATCAGAGGTTTCAACCACACATCAGCACCACCTGATTTTCTCAAAAGATTACCATCGGCGGGGACTTCGATGATAACCTGTCTCATGGCCTCACTTCTACTTGAGGAACCAACCTCAGTGTAGTGAATAGTTGAAGGAGGAACAGTTGAAGAAGGAGTAGTCGAAGGAGGAACTGTAGAAGCAGTCAAACAAGCCTGAGGAGGAACTGTACCAGCCACGACCGGTAAAGGAGGTATCACAGGAGCGGAAGTAGAAAAAGAAGCAAGGGGTGCTTCATCAAAAATCGAACCTAAATTTTCACTATCAAACCTGCGGTTAAAAAGCTGGTCAATATAATCATGAGCAGCAGCGGGAACATCATCATCAGGGATCACCACCGGGGCTTCAACAGACTCGGTAAAATGAATAGAACGAGGGGGAGATGCTTCATCATCAGAAACGATTCGTCTACGAGCTCGTGGCCTTTTTACCAAGGAACCCTCGTCTTCCTCTTCTTCAGAGTCTTGGTCAACAATAGCTTTTCTTTTCGATGAAGAGCCCAAAAGTATCTGTTGGGCCCTTTCCAAAGAAATCCGAGAAGCTATGACCACCTCAGCCCTAATACCTCGAACGGCAAATCCTGATAAAAAGAAGGATTAAAATAAGTTCTAAAGAGTTAATAAAAAGGGGTTATAAAAAAAACACTCTTACCATGAGTTTTCACTTTCCAGCCAAATCGCTGGGAGAGAGTTTTCCAAGATCTACACTCCATTGGATCTGTATTTAACAATTTTCCTACCCAACCACGGAAATTGGGAATTTTATCAACAACTCCCATGGTCGCTGGAAAAGAAAAGGAAAATTAAAACAATGATCATCAAAATTGAGGGAAAAAGGTACGAGAAAGTTATTAAAAAAAACTCACGTGCAAATTTCCACTTCTCAGGGAAGG
>NW_017671432.1:103997-172905 GCF_001879085.1 Nicotiana attenuata | reverse complement strand
AAGGGGATTCAAGGGCGGCGGATTGGTAGGAAATGAATTAGGTTAGGGGGTCGGTTGGGGTTAAAAATGGTAAGAGGCAACGTGGACCGTTGATCTCCCAGATCAGCGGTCGAGATTAAAGATGGTAGGTGGGGATCCGGGTTTGGGCTTGGGCACGGTGGGTTTTCAATTGGGTTGGGGTCTGGTTTAAATTAAAATTGGGCTGGGGAATTGGGGTTTGATTTAGGCTATAATTTAAATACAAATGGGCTGTTATTTAAATAGCCAATTTTCTCTTTTTAATTTGTAAAAAATAGTAAATAGTTTCTGAAAAATAAATTAAATGGCTAAAATGATTTATAATACATAATTAACAATTAAAAAATACAGGATCCAATTTTATGCGAAAAAAACATAATTAAACCTTAAAATGGCTAATATTGCAATTATGTGCAATTTAGCTTCAAAAATACTAAATATAATTATAAAAATATGTAAAAAATTACTTTAGCTATACTTTGGAATAAATATAAAAATCCAATAGATGAATTATCAAAAATAGTAATTTTGGAAATAATTATTGGGGATTTTATGGGTAAAAAGGGAGAAAATAAATCAATTTAAACCTTTAAAATTATGGAAAAAATAATAAAACACTTGGACATGCCTATGTATGCATATATGTGCTATTTTGAAGTTATTTTGCATATTGAAAATATATAGGGAAAAATTGGGTATCAACACGCACGTGCGCCCAATACCTCACATGTGCGAAAATAGCAGACCAGAACTACAAACTAGTCCCGAAACGCATCCAAAACACGCTCGAGCCCCTCGGACCCTATCCAAATACACCAACCAGTCCCCAACATAACATGGACCTACTGGAAGTCTTAAATCACACAACATAACATCGAAACTACGAATCTAACATCAATTCAAGCCTAATGAACTAATCGGCTTTCAAACTTTCGATACTCATGCCGAATGTCACGACCCAAAATTCCAATCACGGGGTCGTGATGGCAGCTAACATCCGCTTGATAGTAAAGCAAACGTTAGCTAAACAATTAAGCAGTTTAACAATTTAAAAACACATCAATAAAATACTAAGACTGAAATATCCTGAAATATATAATAAATCCATAAAGATTGATGTCTAGTCCAATCCCAGAAACTAGTGTTACAACTACATGAGGTTCTAGAATACTATAAACAAATTCTGAAATATAATATAAATTGTCTGATACAAAGAAAAAAGTAACATATATAGGAAGGGGACTTCAGAGTCTGCGGACGTCGTGTGGCACTACCTCAGGTCTCATAGAAGGAAGGGTCGGAGCAATCACTATTTATGTTGTTGGGACCCACACAAGTATCTTCACAAGAAGTGCAAAAGTGTAGTGTGAGTACAACCGATCCCATGTATTCTGTAAGTGTGAGTCTAACCACGATTAAGTAGTGACGTGAATATGACAAGACACTCACTATGAACGTGTATGAGTATAAGCAGAAAAGCAATAATGAAATAGAAAAACCATTAACTAATATGATAACCAAAATAAGAAATAAATGACAAAGTGCCCCCTGAATATCGTCACTTATCAGTCTCACAATACAACACGGTAGAAAAAATCAATATCCAAGAATAACCACAACACAACCTCTTTGTTGTGGCATGCAATCCGATCCACATATGTAACGACCCGATCGGTCGTTTTGAGCTCTAGCACGTCGCTCGATGGTTTGAGGTCATGAGGAGCTTCACTTAAGGTATTATGACTTATACGCGTGGTTGGAATTGAATTTCGGGAGGTTTGGAGTTGATTTGGAAAGAAAATTCTAAATTCGGAAGCCTTAAGTTGGAGGAATTGACTAAAGTGTGATTTTTGAGTAAACGACCTCGGAATCGGGATTTGAAGGTTCCAACAGATTCGTAAGATGATTTTGGATTTGGTCGCATGTCCGGATCGAGTTTTGGATGACGCGGGAGCGTTTCAGCGCTTATTGTGGAAATTGGTATTTTTTTGGAAGAATTTCATAAATTTGGGTTGAGGTGTATTTCAATGTTATCGATGTCCGTTTGGGATTCCGAGTTTGGTAATAGCTCTGTATACTGATTCTATTGTTGGGAGCGCGTCCGGAAGTGGATTCGGAGGTCCATAGGTCATTTTGGGGTCATTTGGCGAAAGTTAGAAATTTGAAGGTTTTTGAGAAGTTTGATCGGATTGGACTTTTTGATATCGGGGTCGAATTCTGATTCCGAAAGTTAGAGTAGGTCCATAATGTCGAATGTGACTTGTGTGCAAAATTTGAGGTCAATCGGACGTGATTTGATAGGTTTCGACATCGAATATAGAAGTTTGAAGTTCTAATGTTCATTATGCTTGAATTGGGGTGTGATTCATGATTTTGATGTTGTTTGATGTGATTTGAGGCCTCGATCAGGTCCGTGTTATGTTATGGGACTGGTTTGTGTGATTGGACGGGGCCCTGGGGGGCCTCAGGTGTGTTTTGGGATGATTTCGGATCATTTCGGGTTGTTTTACAATAGTTGATGCTGGTGTCTGGTGTTGTTCTTCGCATTTGCGAGGATCATCTCGCGTTCGTGAAGAAGGATTTGGCTTCTGGGATTTTGTTCTCCGCGTTCCCGAAGAGACTCTCGCATTCGCGAAGAAGAAAATCTCTGTTACGCAGGTCTAAATTTGGAGGCTCATATCTCACAATATATAAGGAATTTGGAGATGATCCAAAAATGAAAGTTGTATCCCTTCGTGTCTAGTTTCCAAAAAGGTAAACCATTTAGCATTTAGCATGGAAAATTAGTGAAAACTTGGGGTTCTGGTAAAAAAACCTAGAAATTGATATTTTTGGATTTTGACCATGCATTTGGGCATGGAATTTGAAACAAATTATATATTTGAGTTCATGGGTTATGGGTAAAGTTAATCTTCGAAAATTCTCGGAATCCAGGCATGTGGCCCCGGCGGTGAATTTTAGGATTCTTGAATTTAGAGTTTGGTAATCACCTTAATAGTTGGAATATGAACTTTTGAGCGTATATTGATTTGTTTATACACCATTTGAATAGTTTTGGATTGTTCGTGTTACGCCCTGCAATATTACGTCGATATTACGTCCCGCAGTATTATATTACGATGCTGCTACATCTCGCAGTATTAAATTACGACGATGTTGCACCCTGTAGTATTGTACATTGAATTTGTCGTAAGGTAATTGACATTAAGGAAAGAGATTATTTGGAGATTATATGGATTATGCTATTTTAAACAAATGATGAGTAAATTCGTGAAGGTGAGAAGGGAAGCAAGTCAAAGAAAATAAATTTTTCGTCCAAGTTTGACATATTGAGATAAAATACGGGTCGAGCATTAATACTCGATATTTATGGACTAGTGCCATACAAGGGACTACATGGCCATGCTAGTAAGGTGTACAAGGCATGCTAAAAGAGGGTAATATTTTATGTAAGTTGAGATAATTCTTAATTATGCGGGTAATTGGTTAATCACCGGGTAACGCGATCTTACCTAATTAATTGGGGATATATTGGATAAGTATTAAAAAATAATAATAAAAGTATGATGTGGCAGACCCCATGCAATTGGAATGACTCATATTACAATTTAAAAGGCGGCATCATCTCACAGTTCATTGATTATAACGGGTGGAATGACTCATATCACAATTCAATGATTCTGAGATTTCTTTCTAAAATCCAACCAGATTCAAGAATGGGAAATTTGATTCCAACGAATAATAGGCATTATTCTTGAATCAAATGACAAACAATTCCAACATCAGTAACATGAATTCAACGATCAAATGACAAACAATTCCAATTCATTATTCATTTTATGCTAGATGTCATACAGATCAATTTTAGAAACGTAAATAGCTTCGACCAAATTCATGCGAAATGTCTTGATATTATAGCAACGTGGGAGTTGTGATTCTAAGGGAATACGATGCAGTCTTTTTCAAGAATGTCATACGGATTTTTCCCTACTCCAGGTATGTTAAGGCTATCCCTTATTTCTTTTTTGCATGATCTATATGACACGAACGAAACGACAAAATGCACAACTTCGATAAATGGCTCTATTCATAGAAATACTAGAGATGTGTATGTTGTTGATTCCTCAAGTGTCATATTATTTTATCATCTGTTCATGGGTCTCAAAAATACGTAAGTCGTAATTTAGTTCATGATATTAATCAGAGGCATAATAGTCTTATGACGTACTCAGAGATTCTATTAACGTATTTCATATGCATTTCATGCATTTATACATGCACATTGACCCATGACCAGATGGCATTATATACGCGTATTTATATGTATATATATGTATATAGGATATGGGAAAAAGGTTATGGTGTTATATACGCACCACCACCTGATCAGCTAGTATACGTTGATGATTTGCCCATAGTGGCCTAGATGATATGATGGGATGCCCTCAGAGGCTTGATGATGTTATGAACACATGTACCTAAGCACAACATGACATTCATATGCATATGCATGAAACTAAAAGTATTTCATGATTTACGGAGTTATCCAGACATACAGGTTGAGTCATTTACTCTATATTTCCTTCCACGTCTGTGATATACTTATTTATGTGCCTTACATACTCGGTACATTATTCGTACTGACGTCCATTTTGCCTGGGGACGTTGCGTTTCATGCCCGCAGGTCTTGATAGATAGGTCGAGAGTCCTCCAAGTAGGCTATCAGCTCAGCAGAAGGTGGTGGTGCGCTCCATTTGCTCCGGAGTTGCTTCTTTGGTCAGTATGATTAGTACATGTATCGATTAGTATGGCGGGACCCTGTCCCAAATTTTGTGATGTTATGTATTCTTGGAGGCTTGTAGATAGATGTCATGTACACGGATACTTGTATGGCCTTGTCGGCCTATGTTTCGAGTATATAAAGAATCATGCCGACCTTATAGACCCGTTCTTCATATGTATAAGTTTGTATTTCCTCATGATTTACTCCATTTCATTTCCTATGATAGAATGATATGAAAGATACGTTATGTTGGTACTCGGCTGAGTAAGGTACCGGGTGCCCGTCGCGGCCCATCGGTTTGGGTCGTGACAAAAGTGGTATCAGAGCAGTTCTGTCCTAGGGAGTCTACAAGCCGTGTCTAGTAGAGTCTTGTTTATAGGTGTCTCGTGCACCACACTTATAAGCAGGAGGCTACATGGCATTTAGGATTGTCACTCTTTCTTCTTACTCTAGATCGTGTGGTAGAGCTCACTTATAAGAATTCAAATTCCGAACATCTATTTTTGTTCGTAATCACATGATGCCTACATTCAGAAAGATGATCGATAAGAGATATAGCTGTGGAAGTGTTGAATTAGAGGAACTCGACATTGTATCATGCTTATGATGAGTAAATGTGAGGTCTTCAGCAGATCATGTGCGTACTGAAAGGTGTAAGCCTCTTGATAAGGAGTCTTGAGTCAAGAATACCTATCCACCTTAATGGTGAAAGACAATGAGAGATTCAAAAGATAAATACAAGTTTCAACAAGTAAAAGAAGCAAGATGAAGAAGAGTACGAGACGCCCAGCTGATGAAGATTAACAGTATTTACGATTCAAGCAGAGGAATATAAGCCTTTTGAGTTGCCTTCGATAGTAACAGAGGTATGTACAATTGGCCACACCGATCTTAGCTATGCTTTATGGGAGCTAGAAGATATGGTTTAAGACAGGACAGGATATCAGGATCAGGCTGGGGTTAGAATAACCCAAAATGGTGAATGAATTGTTTGTGTTAGTTGACATTTTCGAATAATATTATAAAGGTGCTTATAGATCTCCTCGTGAGACACCCAGATGGTGCACTCTAAAATAGTACAACTGGATATGGGTACTACAAGGATAGGCACTGGAAGCCTTGAAGGGATAAATATTACCTTAGTGTGACTCCCATCCCTAGTAGAGAAAAAAATGTTAGGAAACCCGAAGAACCAATAGATGGAGCAAGGGGCACAAAAAGCAAAAGAATGTCTTGCTGAAGTTTTCACAAGAAAGGGATAGGTAGAAATATTAGCAGAGTAATGAGAAGAGAGATAAGGAAGAATTTTGACTAAGATGCGATACATGGATGACAACGGTAGATCAAAAAGATAACGGTATTACCGAGTCCATAATCAGGTGAAGGAAGAGACGAGAGATGATAGGCCTCAAGAAAACAAAAGAGTATAGGCCATGAAGTCATATCCTCATTTCAAGAAGTAAGTTCGTGACTCTAACGTGATTACCAATAGGAAAAGCTAGACCCTAGAATAATAGAGATCAGTATGGGCTGGTGAATAAGATAAAGTAAACATGAATTAGGGATTTAGTGGTTTGATAATGGTAAACATCATGAGAATTTCAGATTTCGTACCGGCAATAATAGAATGGACAACAGAAGAAGATTCATGAGACATTCAGAGAATGACCATTCAGGAAGACGCTTCTCTAAAGTAAGCAATGTGAGCAAAATTAAGCATAAGAGACTATATGTGTCAGTTATAGTAATTGTCACCTCGCAAGTAAGGAATTTCGTTATCCTTAGTACAAAAGGATTATCTCAAGGAGAGTAAGGGTCATCGATGATGTGAAAGGACGCCAAAAATGAAGAGGTAGAACATCTATAGGCAGATTGTGGTAGCTTCAACTTTTAGTACTCCCCTAAAGGGGGAATATGGAATGACGTGACATTACGTCAGAATTGATTGGTTCTAGTAATTATGGAATGGTAAAGGAAGAATGCGATAAAACGAAAAAGGGATGAGATTGCACTTATTCAAAGCCTACAGTTATTCTACGATACTAGAGAATTATGCAAATACGATGTCAGGGAGAGGAAGTAAGGGTTCCTGCCCGAGATATTATAAATTAATAAGGAGCCAGTGCGAGAGGCAAGTTAAGACAAAGGAAATGAACCAAGAAAGATTACGCGGAATATTGATACGGGAATGGGACAACAAACAATTAGTAGTTGATTCAAGAAGAGCCTAGCTATGGCTAGACAAGAGAATACAAACAAATCAATAGATCGTGCAAGATAAACATAGGGAACCCCAATATGAGGAATTCAGCCCCACAATTATGACATCATGATCCTTGGAAAACATCTATATAGGAGTTGGGGAAGTAAAAAAGGTACCGTATGAGTGTTACGGAAATAAAAGAAAGTGCCACCGTGAAGACAGTCAAAATATTAGTTCAGGAGTAACCCTACAAGCACAAGGGCGTGGAGATAAGTAGCTACGGGTAATTATAGGCAACGAAGAACATCGAAAATTCCGCCAGGCATACGATGTGAAAAGCTCGCAGCCTTATAAGAGTCAGAGGATCCTCCCTAAATAATACAATGAAAGACTAGTTGAGAAAGTAAGGAAGAAGGCTTCAACCTAAGCTCAGTGACCTAAGGAGTGAATGGTCGTGTAACAACAGTCTCACAAAAACATTGGAAGCACTCCAAAGGAAAGTGGCACCTACCGTGGCTAATGAACAAGAAGTAAAAATTAAAAGTAATACTCAAGATCATATGAGTTGCACGAAAACTCTAGCATGTGTGGGCACTAAGATAAGCTAAGTATGGACGAAACACGGGGGCAGAAAGACTAGGAAAAGTAATAGCATACCTTGAAAGAAAGCTATGATAGAACAAAAGAAATTATTCGATCAATGATCTAGAGTTGGTTACGTTATGAACGCACTTAAGGGTTCGAAGTTTTATACATGCAGCATATACAGCCGTAGATGATTCTGGTATATGTTAAAAGAAAGAATTGAGCCCAGGTCATAGACGAAGGATTGAATTATTAAAGGATTGTATCATGGATATTCCTCATCATCCATAAAAGGCTAAAGTAATAACTAATACCTTGAACCGCAGATCAGGAGATAGCTTAAGCCTACATAAAGGCTGATCAGAAGAAGGAGGAAACTAAAGAGTTACATAAAAGATATAGTAATGAGTAGTGATTAATCATCTTAAGCAGGGGGAACGGAAATGAAACTTTCTCTCTCTAGAAATTAAGCTTCCTCTCAAGCAACTGAAATGTTGAGAAAGGCCAAATCTGGAGGAGGAAGGAGCACAGTTCAACTAGAGATAACAGGAAGAGATCCACGACGAGTTCTGCAATCATTGGAAATGAGGAAATTAAGAAATCTCAATGCAATTCAAAGAATTGCACCGCTAGATTTGCATAAATCGTTGGAGACATCAGCAACAATGGCAGAAAGCACACCGATCAGCAAATACTGGGCAGATCAAACAAAGGATGACGTAAACGAGATAAATTTAGTTGAGGAACATAGCTATGCAAAAACACCAAAAACTGGAAAGAATTGGAGTAAAATAGTAGGAAATGGAGAATCGAGTGAAGGATATGATCTAACTGAGAAGAGAGGAAAACAAGTAACAGGAAATGTGAGAATTACTATGGATGACATTAAGGATGAAATAATCTACTGGAAATCGGCAGTTATATGTTATGTGTTAGGTTCAAATCCTCCTCAAACTGTGATGGAAGGTTATTTCAAAAGGATATGGGGAACACTAGGAATTGATAAAATTGCACAAGTGAATTGAGGGGTGTTCATAGTGAGATTTCATTAACTGGAAAGTAAAGAGAAAGCAGTTGAAGAAGGGATAACAATGTTCGACAAAAAACCTATGGTAGTGAAGCCATGGAGACCGGATGTAAAGTTTAACAAATAGATGGTTGAGAAAATACTGTGTCGATTAGGCTGATGAACTTAGATATCAAATATTGGGGACAAAATGCACTAACGAAAATAGCAGGGATGGTAGGGAATCCTTTGAAAGCTGATAGGGCTACAACACAGAAACAGAGGCTTCAATTTGCTAGAATTCTAGTTGAGGTGGAAGCAGATCAGGAATATCCAGAAGTGATTATGTTTGAGAATGAATGGGGTGCAATCATGGAGTAGGAAGTGCGTTATGAATGGAAGCCAATATATTGTGAAGCATGTGGGAACTATCGGCATGATATTAAGGAATGCAGGAAACAAATCAGAGAGGAAGCTGAAAAGAAAAAGAACAGGAATGGGATGGAAAACAAAAAACAAATAAATAACAGTGAGATACAGAAGGAAAAGCAGCAAGAGAATGATAATGCCATTGAGCAAATTACAGAGAAATAGAAGGACAAATTGAAGCAGGGTGAGGAAGCAGGCAGAAATGCAAAGGAGCAGGACAAATGGCAAGTGGTGCAAGGGAAAAAAGCATGGAGAAACAAAGTCAATTATCAGCAAAATAGGAATATGGATACTAATATGAGTAACAGAAGTAATGCAAGAACTGATGATGTAGAACAAGAGAAGGAAAGAGGAACAGAAAACAATGAGGAAGGAAGAACAAAAGGGCAGGTTGGGGGGCCTCAACCCCAACGCCCTAATGGATAGAATGGAATTCTGGAACTCTAGGGGCCTAAATAGACCAGCTAAACAGAAGGAAATGAACATGTTCCTTTAGAGACAACAAGTTGGAATGTTTGTGCTCCTAGAAACTAAGATTAAGAGAGCTAAGGCCAACAAAGTTGCTCTTAATCTATGTACTGGATGGTCATACACTACTAATCATGCAAAGCATAATGCAGGGAGGATATGGTTGTTATGGAGACCTCAAGTCTTCACTATACAGGTGGAAAGGTGATAGAACAATTGATTCATAGTACAGTGACACATAGGAGTACAGGGAAAAGAATGAGTATTACAATGATATATGGATTCAATGATCAAGCACTAAGGACTGAATTATGGAGAGACATCAGGAGCATAGCAGATCAAATGAATGGGGCATGGGCAATAATGGGAGATTTGAACTCAATTCTCAACAAAGAGGAGAGAGTGGGAAGCAAAGTAACATATGCAGAAATCAAAGACTTGAAAGAATGTGTGGAATACTGTGGACTACATGAAATGAAATCAACAGGATGTTACTATACCTGGAACAATAAGCAGGAAGGGTAGGATAGAGTAATGAGTAGGATTTATAGAGTTTTCATCAATACAGAGTGGGTGAATAAACTACCAGTAGCTGGAGTACAGTATCTACTAGCAGGGGAGTATGATCACAGTCCAGCAATAATACAATGGGAAGGGAATGATAGGCCAAGACAGAAGGTATTTAGATATTACAATATGTGGAGCATGGATATATCATTTGTGAGTAAGGTAGAATGAAGCTGGGGACAACATATCCAAGGATCAAGTATGTATAAGATTGTGGGGAAGCTGAATAGACTCAAGAAAGTATTAAGACAATTAAACAAGGACAGTTTAAGTGAAGTTGAGAAAAAGGAAGAAAACTGGTTGAAGAAGTTGTTAGAATGCCAGGAGAAAATACAAAAAGATCCTAGAAATGAAGGGCTAAGCATAGAAGAGAAGAATTTGACAAAGGAATATATGTACTGGAAGGAAGCGAAAACGAAATACCTGCAGCAAAGAAGTAAGGTGCAATGGATCAAACAAAGGGATATGAACACTAGATACTTCCATTATGTGATCAAGGCAAAAAGGATAGCAACTAGAATCGTTACAATTCAGAATAGCCAGGGGGAAACAGTGCAAACAACAAAGGAAGTGGCTGAAGCTTTTGTGGAATATTATGAGAATCTTCTGGGCACAGATAAGAAGGACAGGAGTCATGTAGTAAGCAGATTAGTACAAGCAGGGCCAATGGTATCAGAAGAACAAAAAACACAGATGACAAAGAGATTTACAATGCAGGAAATCAAAGAGGCATTATGGGGAATAGAAGGTACAAAAGCACCAGGACCTGATGGGTATGGAAGCCAATTCTTCAAGGAGAGTTGGAACATAGTAGGGAAGGATGTTACTGAGGCAGTCCTAGAGTTCTTCCAATCTGGGAAGATGCTCAGAGCAATGAATACTACAGCAATCACACTGATACCAAAATCTACTCATGCAGCAACAGTAGGTGATTACAGACCTATAGCTTGCTGTAATATGGTCTATAAGATCATTTCAAAGATGCTATGTAACAGATTAAAACTGGTGTTACCTGGGATTATATCACAAAATCAGAGTGCATTTGTGGCAGGGAGGACAATTGTACAGAACATTTTGATATGCCAGGATCTAATTAGATTGTATAATAGGAAGAACACAACTAAAAGTTGCTTGATTAAGGTGGACCTGAAGAAAGCCTATTATTCGATTGAATGGGAATTTGTAAGGGAGATGTTACATGCACTGAATTTCCCAGCTAAATTCATTGGATGGATAATGGAATGTATAACTACAACTAGTTACTGCCTAAACTTGAATGAAGACTGTTATGGGGATATAAAAAGCAGGAGAGGACTAAGACAAGGGGATCCAATATCACCCTTACTATTTGTCATATGTATGAAATACTTCACAAGGGTGATGCGCCAGGTAGCACAACAGAAGTAATTCGAGTATCACACAAAATGCAAGGAGATGAAACTGACACACCTGTGATTTGTAGATGATATGATTCTATTTTGTAAAGGGGAATATAGATCTGTAATGCTAATGCTGAGAGGACTAATGACATTCTCAAACACATCAGGGATGACAGTAAATGCTGAGAAATCAAACGTATTCTGTGCAAACATGAACAACAATGAAATGGAAGACTTAAGTGAGATGACTGACTATAAGAAAGGGAAGCTTCCATTCAACTACTTAGGAATCCCTATTTCTCCTAAAAAGTTGAATGCAGTTGATTATGAAAGATTAATTGACAAGATACTAATAAGAATCAAGGGATGGGGGTTCAGGAATCTCTCATATGCAGGAAGAGTTCAATTAGTCAACATTGTTTTAATGCATCTTCATACTTATTGGCATCCATTTTCATACTGCCAAAGAAAGTGATGAAGACCATAGTAACCATTTGCAGGAATTATCTATGGGATGGGAGAGTGATTACCAACAAGCCTCCATTGGTAGCCTGGGATACTGTCTGCAGACCAAAGGAAGAAGGGGGACTAGGGATACAGGAATGCATATCCTGGAATGAAGCAGCAATTGCCAAATACGTATGGAATATTGAGCAGAAATGTGATACTCTATGGGTAAGATGGGTGAATCATATATACATAAAAGGGAAGGATTGATGGCAATATAAACCACCACAGGATTGCACATGGTACAGGAAGAAAGTATGTGACATTAAAGAGAAATTTGAAGCTGGATTTGAACAAAGAGGCTAGAAAGGAAAGAATATACAGTACACAATCAAAGATGGCTATGACTGGAGAAGAGGAGAAGAAATCAAATGGCCATATGCTAGATGGATTTGGAACAAATTAAATGTTCCAAAGCACTGTTTCATTGGATGGCTGATCATGAAGCAGAGATTACTCGCAAGGGATCGCTTGTTTATGATAGGGGTGAGCCAAGAGAAGACATGTCTCCTATGTGAAAGAGCAGATGAAACAATCCAACACTTGTTTTTTGAATGTAAATACTCAAGAAGAATACTGGAATACTTATGCAAATGGCTGAAGGTTAAAATAAACAACGCAGATCAGAACAATATATGGAGGAAGATAGGAAGATGTATCAAAGGAAGAATATGAAGGAAGTTTGTAGTATCCATCATCATAGCAATCATGTATGGGATCTGGAAAGCTAGGAATGAGGCATTGTGGAACAAAGCAGCTATAGCGTTATAAGCTACAACTCTCAAGCACAACTGAGGTGCGATATACAGTCTGAATTTTTCAAGAGCCAAGTTCTCATATAACGTCATTCCTACGCGGATTCTCAACACATAGCAATTTCTCAAGCCGTCTCACAACTCACACGGCGCAATGCATCACTATGCGAAATATCTGACAAAGAAACATCAACCTAACTACTCNAGGTGCAAGATTGGATGTAAGTTACACCTAGGTACAAGGGAAGTCATGAAAGAGATAGAAGATACGATGCGAGATTTTAAGGTAAGTAAGATAAAGGTGAACAACGTACAAGATACTCAAGGGCAGAAGATTGTGAATACTCCATTCTTCGAATAGAAGGCTAGAAGCAATAGGATTTAATATCTAGGAATGGTAACAATGTCGTCAGTGGCGTACCTTCCAGCCTATGGTTTCTAAGTACTAAAAGGTCTAATAAGAGAGTAAAAGAAGAGTTAGAGACGATGTGATTCACGATGATCCAGAAGTCATAGGAATCGATCGCAAGCTAAAGTATGATAGAACGGCGAGGTTTTAGAAAGACAAATGTAGGGATAAGAAGAAGGCAAGTGAGAAGGTGACGAAAATGGATAAGTCCTCGAAACAAGCCCATGAAAACAAAGGAGCTGATGGTTTCTTTAAGCTATTGAAAGCTCAGCATAGCCTAAACAAACTCAAAAGAGTCTAAGACTAATAGCATTTAGAAGAAATATAATATTGCCCTGGTGGTAGAATACAGGTACAATTGTGATAAATACGGGATGACGTTTGGGCCTCCGATTGAGTATGAGTTCATGAATTGTACAGGATTAAAACACCCATGTAAGGCAAATCATTGGGATGACTATTATATGAGGTATGGTTATGGAAGTACAGTATCTTCCTCAGGTGGATCAGGAAAATTATTTTAAATGTTCCACGATGCAACGTAAGCCCTAGTGGCAATATATTACGTAAGAAATTTCAAGTTATCAATGGATGGTTGTAGATCAACATTGAGGTGAATCAACAATGGATGGGTAAGAATTGCAAAGTACGAGATGAGATTGGGCCATCAGTCTTAAGATGAATAGTAATGAAGAACGTTAAAGGATTTAACGTTATGCATATAGGATAAGCAACGATAGTAGCCTGGAGTTCGGTAGCAGACCTTGGTATAATATGGCCTACTTAGAGGTAGTAAAGCTATCACGACCCAATTTCCCCTCCGTTGGGTTTCGTGATGGCACCTAGTCTTAAGGACTAGGTAAGCCTAATGATTGCGGAATAACAAAAATAACAAATAACATCTAAAATTCTTCTGAAATAAATCCTTTACACAATGAACATCTTCCCAATACCCGGTAGTACAAGTCATAAGCTCTACAAAGTTTCGCTACAATTTCTACACACAACCGTATGGAAATAAGCACAACAGTGTGAATATAAAATAGGAAGGTGACTCCGAAGCCTGCGAAGGCAGCAGCAGGGCTACCTTGGGTCTCCTCGGCAAGAATCCGCACAGCTACTAGCGAACAATACCTGGATCTGCACCAAAAATATGCAGAAGTGTAGTATGAGCACACCACAGCGGTGCCCAGTAAGTATCAAGACTAACCTTGGTGGAGTAGTGACGAGGAACAGTCAAGACACCTACTGGTCTAATATACAGAACATGATATTTATATAGAGACTACGCGATACGGCTAACAATATAGTAATTAAAAATAAGGAATGAAAACAGCAAGTACATCAGGGGAACACCATAAGGAAAACACGAAAAGGTAAGCGAAAATACTACCCAAATCCGAAATCACAAATACAGTAAAGACAATTCATAACTCAACAACTCCGATAGTTTTCACCTTAAGTCTTAACCAGCTAGCGTCAATCAAATAGTCAAACCTTTCAAGTGATAAAAATGTTTCGAAATATACTTCATTCAAATAAATGTTCTTTTCAAAAAGAGTTCTTTCAAAATAAATGCTTTTCGAATATAATCTTTTCAAATAGATAACCTTCGCATATCAGTCACCCTATGACACCTCATCTCATAATACCTGAACCCTAACACTTGGCATCCTGTGCCCTCATCACACCTCCTGATCATACTGACAACTCACGTGCCCCAAAAGAGTCATTCTCACATGGAGGGCAAATAACAAGGGTGTGTGTCTATACTCAGAAATCTCAAAGAGCCTCCTACCCGATAAGGGTGATTAACCACGTGTATACTTGTGCAAGTGTCCTAATTTTTACCGTAAAAATGGTAATAACAATTATATTTGTTGATGGGACTCTAAAAATACGTGATCTATTTTTATGCTAGTTGTTAAGCAGATGATGCTATGTGTATGAAGTTTAGAGACGAAACGAGAGCTAAAGATAAGGCGATAATCAAACCGAGAGGCTGACAATCGGGGCCTTGAGCTTGTCGATACGGAGACCTTGAGGTTGGTTCCGTGGCCAGATAGTGAGCTATCGGGGGCGATCGGGGCATGACTAAAAATTATAACGAAATTAATGAAAGCTCTTTATGGCCAATGATAAGCAATAAATGATGAACAATGACAAAGATAATAAACGAGAGCAATAATATCAAGGGAGTATGTTAGAAAGCAGAGAGAATGTTCTTGTATATTCGTGTGGAGTAACTGAAGCAGCCACCCCCTACAAAATGACAAGGACTCCCTTTATATAGGAGGTAAATCCTCACATAATAAAAAATACATTAATTACATAGATATGGGGACGGGACGACTGACTAACACCCTGATTTCGGTTCAGAGTAGCGTGCTAGACTGTGTCAGTCCTAGCCGCGTATCTTGGGAATTCCCCGTGTTCCCTATTACCGTGATCATTACTGCCCTGGGGTCGAGCATTATTGACCCTCGAGGAGAGATACTCGGCTGCGTCCTCGAGCCTTCGAGGTGGTTCCGCAGCCTCGAGCCTTCGAGGTGATCTTCCGAATGCCTTAGTGACAAGAAATTGGACTCTCTGATTTCACCGTATACAGATCGTCCCCGCATTTCTTAAAGTGGAGTGATAAGAAATGATTTTGACATCCCATTCTTCGGACTCCCCGTGATGACATCACGTTGGTGATATCACACTTGTGATGTAAGCCATCTCGATAACAGGGACATCCCATGGACTTGTCTTTCAGCGTCACTCAATGCGCAGCCGATTCCCATTCTTCAAAGCGACAGTATCGTCGTCGATCCAGTTTCCAATAACACATTGATTGCGCCTGTCGATCCATCTTTCAAAGGCATTGATGGCGTTGTTGCCTTCCGACATCTTTCCATCCTTACCCATTGTCGTTCATCATGTTTGAGGCTCTTAGTTTCAAGATTATATGGCGGCGTTTCTATCCATCATGCCACGGCCTATCTCCTGGATTTTCTTTTGCCGAGTGAGATCACACACTTTTGTTGTTATTGTTGTTGCTAGTTCGGGACGATGAAGTAGGGGGGCCTACTTCTTCCGATTCAGGGGGACGTTCGGACCCTTACACCGCTGCTCGGGAGAGCATTCGGACTATAGACCGTTGCTCACTATCCTACCCTGGCCTGGTGCGGCACTTCATCCCCCGAGTTTCCCAAGGGATAAAATGGAACGACCGGCCATTAAACTTGCACGGCACTATGTCCCAGAAGGGGGACTTGGAGCGGCCGTGCAAGTAGGGTAGGTGCCCGCCAAATCTTCAACCTTTGGCTTCGGCGGACAATGTCTCTTTTCTCTACTTCTTCCGCCTCACTTTCATCTTCTTCCTTTCCTCATTTTCCTCTTTTCATCTTCGTCCTTGGAGATATTATTCTGGAGGGCCGGGATGAGGTCCCAGAGGATGTGGCGGTCAAAGACACTGCCACCGAGGGTGCATGCCCGAAGAGATGTCGCTCGAAGATGCGGATGCCGAGGAAGCACCTTTGAGAGTAGGCTAGGCTCTATGCTTTTGCTGTATGAGCACCCTTTCACTTCTTTGTTTCTGTGTAAGGACCCCTCGTGGGGTTTTGTAATCATATGTAAGGACCCATCGCGGGCTTTTGTAATCGAATGTTCATGAATACGAAGATGTTTCTCCAATTCTTTCTTTGGTGCTTGCTGTATTTCCCTTTCTTTGTGCTTACAGAAACCTTGAATGGATGATCCTAGCGGTCGTTGTCGATATCGAGCCCAAGTGGGAGTGTATTTCTCTGACCTTTGGTTATTTAGTACGGCTCCCCGCGGAACCGTTTGCCTTTCCTCGGACTAAACCCGGATTGGACCGATAGACTCGGGTCGTCGAAACCCTTACTTCGGGCTGAATGAGGATAACACTTCGAACCTTCAGACTTTCAAGAACAGTCTTTAGGCCTTGCAATACTTTCGATGGAAATTTGCTCGGGAACCCTAGAATTGGGTTTGCCTTTAAGCTCTCGAGGGCAGTCCCCGAGCGGGGTTCGTTCGAACCTGAGCCATTCGGAATTCTACTTTGAACTTAGCGCAAAATAGCCCTAAGGCGTTGTAGGTAAATCACAAACGAGTTTTTACCCGAATTTAGATTGTAGCCCGTGATTTAGCCCATATGGGTGGAGTTCAAATGCTTGTTTCTTTGGAGCTCAACTTTCTTTTGGCGAAGGTCCTCGAGGTCGGGTACCACCTCGGGACTTGTAATGATGTCGTCAGTATATTGGAGCCTAACTTCTTCTTGGTGGAGATCCTCGAGATAGGCGATAATGTTGTCGGCTTCCTGGAGCCTAACTTCTTTTTGACGAAGATCCTCAAGGTCGGGTACCACCTCGGGATTGGAGATAATGCTGTCGGCTACCTGGAGCCTAACTTCTCATTGATGAAGATCCTCGAGGTCGGGTACTACCTTGAGATTGGCGATAATGTTGTCGGCTACCTGGATCCTAAGTTCTTTTGATGGAGGTCCTCGAGGTCGGGTACCACCTCGGGACTTGCGGTGATGTCGTTTGCTCCTTAGAGCCTAACTTCATTTCGAAGGAGGTCCTCGAGGTCGGGTACCACCTCGGGACTGGTGAGGATGTTGCTGGCTTCCTGGAACCTGACTTCCCTTTGATGGAGGTCCTCGAGGTCGGGTACCACCTCGGGACTTGCGATGATTACGTTGGCCTCTTGGAGCCTAACTTTCCTTTTATGGAGGTCCGCAAGGTCGTTTACCTCGGGACTGGCGATGATTACATTGGCCTCTTGGGGTAGGCGGACTGTCTCCATTTTTTCCATATTATATATATATATGGAGGGTTTTTTTTTGCTATTTTGGAGATCCCATCCTTCTAAGTAGTCACCCTTCTTTTCCTGCGTTAAGCTTTTCATCATTTCAACATCAGCGTACTCTCATCGACTCCTTACTTTAGTTCTCTGAGTTTGCCATCGCCATGACTGTTACATCGGGGTCTGTCGAACTGAGAGGGGAGAGCTCCGCCTCCGGTATTCGGGACCAACGAGAGCATACGCTGAAGACTATAGAAGAAGACCATCTTGGGTTAGTGAGAAAAGACTACGGCTGGGGGGAGGAAGTAGTGTTACAGATACTTTCCCCGGATGAGGGCATCACGGATCGTGCCGATGGGTTCTTGAAAGTGTACACGTATCCTTTCACACTGGGCCCCCTTGATAGATTGTGCTCGACTTCTGTTTAAAGTATCGAGTCATCTTGGCGCAGATCCACTCGTTATTTTGGCGAATAGTGTTGATGATGAGATTTTTTACGAAGAAAGCGGGTCTTGAATTCACGGTCAGTCATCTTATTAGGATGTATCGGCCCTTTCACCATCGAGGTCTGCTAGCCTTGCGATGCCAGTCGACCACGCCCTTTATTGTCGACAATGAGGAAGAAGGAGATCGGGAGTGGATGAGTCGATTCGTCCGAGTTCGGACCGTTGACGTTATCCCCGTGGAGTTTATGCCATTCCATGAGGAATGGAATTATGCACGTAAGTAGTAAATTTTGAGCCTTCTCAGTTTTGCTTATGTCGGAAGCTGGTTTCGTAACCGTGCCTTCTTTTCTTTTTTTGCAGCGATTTCATGGGTGCCGGGCGACGTTCCAGATCTGTCGGGTTGGGTTCACAAGCTGGCGACCTACTCGACTCGTGATGAGCGCAAGTGGCGAGCTTTGTCTTGGGGCCGATGGGAAGTAAAACATCACAAGAAGCGAGAGATGCCCTTGCATGGTGACGGTGCTCAAAGTGAGGCGAACCCGGACTGGGGCCCGGAGTGGAAGTGTTGATTGAGCCGACTGCGCCCGTGGTTTCTGATTTTGTAAAGGCGGTTTCTCCTATGTTGCCTTCCTCTTCGGAGATACTTCGAGGGGTTCTCGAAACCCGGGGTCATATGTGCCGAGCGAACGTGCCTCGACTGGGGTCAACTTATTCGAAGCCGGGGAAGCCTGACTGGTGAATGTGTGCTCGACCTTTGAGGAAGTCCAGCGGCTTCACTATGCGGTGAGTTTTGGCACAAGTTTCAGAATTTCGTATCCTCCCTTTCTTATCGTGTTTTCTTTTTGCAGGCTTTTGATAAGCTTAAGTCCGAGCTGCTTCACCGGGAGGCCAGGCTTCGAAAAACTTTGGATGAGGAGAAATCGCTTAGGCGGCTTTGTGAAGAAAAGGAAAACGAGCTGGCATGCTTACAGTATGAGGCGAGTTGGAGTTTGAATTATGAGAGCTATTTGAAGGAGCATGTAGTTTTTGTTTCGACTGAGCGTGTGTTCTTTCTTCTAGCTCTTGAGGCTAGTGTTTTGTTTATTTCAGTTGCAGAAAAAGGCGGAGGACCTGGAGCGCCTTCGGAACGAAGTTCACTGAACCAAGCGCGAGTATGATGAGTTGAAGGCTCGGTCGGGCACTCAGACTTCAGTGGAGGAGGAAACTCTGGGCAAAGTCTCCGCCCTTGAGGCTCAACTTCGCTTAGCTTGTGACAATGCTTTGGTTCAAATAGATTAGATCACGAAGTTCGAGTCCAGGCTTTCGAAGGTCAGGGCTGAGATCGTTAATGCCCGGGCTAAAGCCATGATGAGCCGAACTAAGGCTGACCAGGAGACGACGGTCTATTTGAAGGATGCTGCCGATGCTCAAGCTGAGCTGCGAAAGGGCCTTGATCGTGAAGAGAGGATTAAAGCATATGCTCGTTGCAAGTCTCGAAGGAAGACTATCGAGGAGATCTGTGCTAGGGGATTTGTTCTCTCGGAAGAGTTAGCGCGAGCGAGCGCGGACGAGCGTGATGCTCGGTTACTTCTGTCTGACGTTGGAGAAAGCGAAGATGAGGCCGGCAAGCCGTAGCTCCCGGGGGGAGCGTGGATTTTTGCCATTTATATGTAGTATTTTCAAAGCATGTTTGTAGATGGATATTGCCATCTGTATGTAGTATTTTCAAAGCATGTTTGTAGATGGAGATTGTGTTTTTCGTATATGTGTATAAGGAAACCCTTGCGGCTTTATTTCTTCCGCTTCTCTTTCTGTCTTGAACCAGGTGAACTGGTCTTTGATTTGGTAGGAATCCTTAGATTCGCGATATGGCCCTGGGGCTCATTAGGCTGGAGATAATGGCTCTTATGCCTCGGGTTGAAGTGACCTATCTGTGTAAGCTGGCGTTTGAGCTCTTATGCTTTTTGCCCTAGGGCATTTTTTAGGTAACTTTTTTGGGTTCAGTCTCCGAATCGGGTTGCGATTCGAGCTCATTCGACCCTCATGATTTCAAATTTGCGTGGGCAGGCGACAATGGCTTTTACGCCTTGGGTCGATGTCACCTTTTATGTGTAAGCTGGCGTTTAAGCCCTTATGTTTTTTGCCCTGGGGCATTTTAAGGTAACTATTTTGGGTTCAGTCTCCGAATCGGGTTGCGATTCGAGCACATTCAACCCTTAAGTTTTCAGATTTGTGTGGGCTGGCGACAATGGCTCTTACGCCTTGGGTCGAAGCGACCTTTCATGTGGGCTTTATTTTTCCCTCGTTAAGCACCTTTTGCGATAGTTTTTGCCTGACTCTTTGATGGTTCGAGAAGAACCTCGATTTTGAGTCATTTTATGGCGATGATCGAGCACCTCACGAGGTTTAGCTCGGAGGTTGAGTATCTCGAAGCCTGTGATTTGGAGTTGACATAGTCGAACGTCTTTCGCCTATGCCGAGGGTAGCCTGTTTAACCGATTCTTTTCGAAGTAGATTCAAATTATATGAAGGCCTGTGATTTTGTAGCGACGGTCGGGCATCCCCAAGTCGCGTTAGCTTGGCTGGTACAACCTTATGACCGTAGTCATTTGTACTTGGCCGGAGCCGTTTTTGATCCCAAGTGAAGTAGTTTGGGCGTCTATATCGAGGGTATGCCTTTTCAGGGGTCTTACATGTTCGATATATAGCCTAAGCTTTGAGATCGGGTTTATGCCTTTAGCAAGGTCTTACAAAATTTTCATGTCGTTGAGGTCTTATAGTTTTTAGAACTTGGTACAAGTATGGTTCATGCCTTGCTTGAGGTCTTACAGATGTTGTCACTTGGTACAAGTGTGATTCATGCCTTGCTCGAGGTCTTACAGATGTTCTTTCTGCCTTATGCAGGTCTTACGAGACCGAGTCTGCCTGCTCGGGGTCTTATGGCCAAGGGTTTTTTTAATGAATGGTGCTTGGCGACAGTCCCCGAGATAAAGGGGGCATCCTAGCTCGGGAGCCATTTACTTGTAAGCTTGGTATTGCCTCATTGAGGGCTTATGACTTTGGTGATTCTGACCCTGAGGTCATATGATTTTTGAGATTTTGACGCCAGTCCCCGAGTGTTCGGGGCACTTTCAGCCTTGAAGTCATTTCATAATTTTTATGTTGCCTCGTTGAGGGCTCATGAGTTTGGTGTCTCAACCCGGAGGTCGTTCAGATGTTGAATTATGGATGTCAGTCCTCGAGTGTTCGGGATGCTTTGACGGAGGAATCGTGTTTTGCGAAGACGCTGAGATTCATTTGGAGTGTGAAATGCTTCAACAAAAGGTATTCTTTGATTACTTGGCACAAGTATACATGTTCTTGCCGTTGGGGGCCTGGCTATACGGACACGGCTCGCTCGACCGTTTGGCCCGGTACATCATTTTCCTATTGGGACCCCATTTGGCGTTTCTTGGTTTTTCCGATGAACGGCCTTCCGGGGGGATGCACCGCAGTGTTGAGGTTGATTGCAAAATAAGCCTTGAACACTTGTTGAGTCTTCCTTAGGTAGCATGTGGATGTTGCCTCGTCAAAAACCTTGCAGTTAAAAACCCTTTTCGGGATAAAAACTCGTCCGAAGGAAAAGAGTGCAACGGATGCTTTAAAACCTTAAGGTCTTCGAGCTGGAATAGCGTCTCGACTGCTTCGATCGGTCTCCTACATAAGAGTTAGTGCGAAATATAAAATGAAAAAGGGAGATGGCGATACCTTAGCGTGGGATGTGCCGGCGATGTTACGAGGTCCGATATATCTCGTTCGCTTGCAATGAGGACGCGGTATGGTCCTCTGGTTTGTTTAATCGGGCTTGACCGAAGATGTAGTTTGATCATTCTTTGGTTCTTTCGCGGGTGGAGGTATAGGTGTTGGTGCTATATCGTGCACAACGAACATTTCCCTAGGTGCATGTTGTTCCCCGTAGACAGTTTTAATCCCATCCTTTGTCGGGAATTTCATCATTTGGTGGAGGGTGGATGGTATTGCTCTCATGCAGTGTATCCATGGTCTCCCGAACAAGGCGTTGTACCTCATGTCTCCTTCGATGACATGGAATTTGACATTCTTGGTCGTGCCGACCACGTTGACCAGGAAGGTGATTTCTCCTTTCGTCGTTTCACTTGCCATGTTGAATTCGTTGAGGACTCGAGTGGCGGGCACGATTTGGTCAAGCAGTCTGAGCCCCTCTATTACCCTCGACCTGATAATGTTGGCCGAGCTGCCTGGATCCACGAGTACACATTTTACTTGAAATGTATTTACGAGGAAAGAGATCAGTAGTGCGTCGTTGTGAGGAGACAAGGTCTCAGTGTCCTCTTTGCTGATCGTGAGGGCATCCTCGGGTATGTACCCCCGGGTTCGCTTTTCTCTAGTGATGGATATTTTTGTCCTTCTCATCACGGGTTCTTGTGGGGCATCAACGCCTTCCAAGATCATGGGATGACATGTTGCGGCTCGTTCGTTTCGTTCTTCTTGGTCGCCTCTCTTTCTCGAATCTGGTTTTTGGCCCGATCACTTAAGAATTCCCGGAGATGACCCTTGTTGAGTAGTCTGGCTACTTCCTCTCGGAGCTGGTGGCAATCCTCGGTCCTGTGGCCATGTGTGTTGTGAAATTCACACATTAAGTTATGATTCCTTTGCGAAGGATCCTATTGCACAGGCCTGGGCCACTTGGCGTCTTTTATTCTACTAATGGCGAAGACAATACCCGATACATCGACATTGAAGTTGTATTCTGATAGGCGAGGTGCCTCTGCTGGACCTGCGTTCCTGTCGAATCTGGCTCTGTTGATTAGTCCCCGAGGATTCTGTCCTCGGTCTATCCTTCGATCGTTTCGAGGTGAGTTACGCCTCGGGGCGTTCCTTCGTCTTTGATATATGGCTGATATCTTTCTTTATTTGGCTTTGGCTCCTTCGCTAGGAGCCTGCTTGGATACACCGAGCCCGAGGGGGCTCCCAGCTGATCGTCCTCGACCCTGATTTTCGACTAGTATCGGTTATGAGCATCCGACCAAGTCACGGCGGGTTACTCGACCAGATTCTCATTCAGCTGCTTCGAAGCAACCGAGCTTTGCTCGTTCAGATCTTGAGTGATGGCCTGCACCGCCCAGTCGTCGGAGACCGGCGGTAGTTCCATTCTTTCCAGTTGAAAGCGAGATACAAATTCTCGCAGCATCTCGTTATCCCTTTATTTGATTTTGAAGACGCCAGATTTCCTGGTGGCCACCTTAATAGCCCCGGCATGCGCCTTTATGAAGGAATCTGCCAACATGGCAAATGAGTCTATAGAGTTTGGAGCCAAGTTATGATACCACATCATCGCCCCTTTAGAGAGTGTTTCTCCAAATTTTTTCAGTAGGACGGACTCGATCTCGTCGTCCCTCATGTC
This sequence comes from Nicotiana attenuata, assembly GCF_001879085.1. NCBI lineage: Eukaryota > Viridiplantae > Streptophyta > Magnoliopsida > Solanales > Solanaceae > Nicotiana > Nicotiana attenuata. The sequence continues at coordinate 149,137 of NW_017671432.1, read as the reverse complement.
ATTGCCCTTTACTGCACAGGTGTAAGCGGTAACGTGTTCATTGGGGTCCGAGGTACCGTTGTATTTCAGAAGCTTCGACATTCTGAACTTCTTTGGAATGGGCTTTGTTGCCGCTTCTTGTGGGAACGGCTTCTGCACGAACTTCTTTGAGTCTACGCCCTTCAAGATCGGGGGTGCTCCTGAAATTTGGTCGACCCTGGAGTTGTAAGTCTTGACCTTCTTATCGTTGGCTTATATCATTTTCTCGCCCGATTTGATCCTTCTGGTGAGGTCCTCGAGCATTTTTACGATGACGGGCTCGGCTATCGACCCATTATTGCTTGATCTCTCCGGTACCTGTTCGGCCAGGGGAGCTGTCCCCGGTGCTACCGTGCTAGGAGTTTTCTGGTGACTTTGCAGCTGAGCAGCCAGCTATTATGCCTGCAACATTTCAAAAATAACATGAAGGCTAACTTCCCGTTCTTCCCGAGCTGGGGTTTTTTGGGTTTCCTGTTGGTCGCCTTGGTGTATGCTCCTGTTAGTGTGGGTGCCTATTTCAACGTGTCGAGCGTCGCATGAGACTTCGTCCACCGGAGTCGGTCCTGGTGCGTTCTCAAGGTTTTGTGGTGATTCACCAACACCTGGAACAGCCACACCATTCTCTCCGTGGTTCTCAATATTGTTGTTCACTGAATCAGACATTACGTCCTGAAATCAAAGATCTTTGGACAAGAAAAAGCGTGAAAGATAACTTGCGTTGTGTAGTGAAACCAGCAAGAAAATAATCACTATTATTTTTAGCCCCACGGTGGGCACCAAACTTCTTACCGTGAAAATGGTAATAATAATTAAATTTGTTGATGGGACTTTAAAACTACGTGATCTATTTTATGCTAGTTGTTAAGTAGATGATGCTATGTGTATGAAGTTTAGAGACGAGATGAGAACAAAAGATAAGGCGATAATCAAACCGAGAGGCTGACAATCGGGGCCTCGAGCTTGTCGATACGGAGACCTCGAGGTCGGTTCCGTGGCCCGATAGTGAGCTATCAGGGGCAATCAGGGCGTGACTAACAGTTATAACGAAATTAATGAAAGCTCTTTATGGCCAATGATAAGCAATAAATGATAAACAATGACAAGATAATAAATGAGAGCAATAATATCAAGGGAGTATGTTAGAAAGCAGAGAATATTTTCTTGTATATTCGTGTGGAGTAACTGAAGCAGCCGCCCCCTACAAAATGACAAGGACTCCCTTTATATAGGAGAGAAATCCCCACATAATACAAAATACATTAGTTACATAGATATGGGGACGGGACGGCTGACTGACACCCTGATTTGGGTTCAGAGTAGCCTGCTAGACTGTGTCAGTCCTAGCCGCGTGTCTTGGGAATTTCCTATTACCGTGATCATTACTGCCCTGGGGTCGAGCATTGTCAACCCTCGAGGAGAGATACTCGGCTGTGGCCTCGAGCCTTCGAGGTGGTTCCGCGGCCTCGAGCCTTCAAGGTGATCTTCCGAATGCCTTAGTGACGAGAAATTGGACTCTCTGATTTCACTGTATACACCTAACACAGTTCGTACCAACTAGTAAGTATAAGGAATAGAATGGACAGCACCTATAATGTTTACACAGGGATAGGATCAATGAAAACATCAGCTCAGAACGCAATGTTTTTAACAGGGGATCTCCCAGGATATCGTCCCGTAGTCCCAAACGTAAATGTGCAAAGGATTTCCCAGGATATCGTCCCGTAGTCCCAAAGTAAATATCCAGTACAGGGGAATCTCCCAAGTTTAGTCCCGTAGTCCCAAAAGTAAATACCCAGCACACGGGACTCTCCCGGGTGCAGTCCCGTAGTCCCAAAAGTAAATATCCAGTACAGGGAAATCTCCCGGGTGCAGTCCCAAAAGTAAACGTGCAGGGGGATCTCCCGGAATACCGATCCGTAGTCCCAAAGTAAACATGTAGGTGGGATCTCCCGGGATATCGTCCCGTAGTCCCAAAGTAAATACGCAGCGCAACCGACAGAACAACAGTCACAGTACAACAGAAAGCTCCTACATCACCACGATACATATAGCAACAACAATGACAATAATACAAGGTAAGACAAGTAAATCAACTTAAGAACTGTAAATCACAAGAAAGCGGTAGAACCAGCTCACAAGGAATAACCACATAAAAGAATGCTAGCGTAAAGGGAACAGTTCAACACGGAAAAGCTAACATATAGCGATGATCCCACAATATACAAGTCAATAACAAAGAAGTCAACGTGAGTCAAGTAGTCCCAAATAAGGGCAAGTCAACAAAGATATAGGTTGTCTAACTACTTTTAAGGTTGGACAATTTCGAGGATATTCCACAATTCAATTAAGGAAACATGTTCTTTAGCTTCACTTAAGACTAAGCAAAATTTCAGGAAGGATAATAATGATTCTCAAATAAGACAAACAGCTATGAAAAGATAGCATGACAATAGGAGAGGCAAAATTCTTCAATTAAATCAAATAGGAGTCAGTTAAGCAATAAGAGTAAATCATGAAGCAATTATTTCCAATTAAGCATGTAGATTTGAAACTAGTAAATAGGAAACTCAGTCATGTCAAGAAGACATTCATACACAGTGAATATAAGGACCTAAGAACTGTAAAAGACCAATTTTTCACAGATAAGTCCGAGCACGCACTCGTCACCTCGTGTACATGAACTACAATCAACATGGAAGACTCAAATCCTAAGGGGAAGTCCCCCACACAAGGTTAGGCAAGATACTTACCTCAAAGACGACACACCGATACTCTAAAATGCACTTCTCGGGTGAAAGATCTCCCGGAGGCTCAAATCTAACCAAATTAACTTCAAAGCAAAAATAAACATATAAGAAACTATTCTGGATCACAAAGTCTCAACCTTTACAAAAATCGAATATCGATTTCGATACGAGTTCAGCCATACACAATTTATCAAATTCTGATACCATTTGGTCCCTCAAATCACGATTTTTCATTTTAGAAATTTTCTTCAAAAACCAACTCCTTCCCAACCCAAAACACAATTTGATGTTCTAAACGTCAATACCACACAAGGGGGGGGGGGGGGTTGATTTGTGTGGTACCCAATTTTCGTTCTAGAAGAACCTGGTTCTTCTAGGTATACTAACTCTACTGTTTGCGGAATAATAAGTACATAAAATAAAGAACACAGAGATTTTTACGTGGAAAACACCTGGCTCAATAGGTGACAAAACCACGACCTACTACTCAGTAGGATTTTCCCAAACTTCCACCAAAATCACTGAGCTAAAACAGCATTTACAAAACTCTTTGTAAACCTAAGGATTAACTCTAATCCTATTGTAGCACACAGCCTCAACTGTGGCGACAACTTCAAGTTAGCATATAACTTGAACACTCTAAGTACCTAATATAATTGCTTCTATGAAAGAATAAAGGTACAAGTTTAAATCACCTACTACAATTGAACTAGAATAAAAGAAAGACTCAATGGAATTGGTTCTTCTATCTCGTCCAAGTAGCTTCAGGAATGCACACTCAAATCTCACATAAATTGCTTGCAAAATTGCCTCGCTCTTTTGCTCTCAATTTAGTTTAACTTCTGCATTTGTGCAATACTTGTAAAAGAGAACAATCACTATTTATTTAATGAGTTAGTAATTGGAGTTTGATTGAGACTCAATTGCTGATCTTCCACCGAAGTTGAGTCCTCGAACAACACAAACTCCAACACTATCTTTTATCCGGATTGTGTTCTCTTCACATAAGGAGACTTTCTCTCCTTATTCCATATGCAACGTTTTCGATCAGATCAGGAGATATTTGTTGCTTGATCAATGAGATTTATCTCCTTCACGTGCATCTCACATGTGTAGGTTGATCATCATTGTGCTTCACATGATGGACCTGGTCCATGACTGAGTTCATTTGTCATTCTTCAAAACTTCACCTGTTCTTGGGCAAACAAATTCTCCCTTTTTGATGAGTACAAACTCTGTGCTTTTTACTGATCAAAAGACCTGTAAGAACTCAGCTTAACATCAACACTAGACATAGAAAATTTTCTTTTCATCAAGGACCTGGTTAATTAGGTTATAAATATCACTTATTCAGAATAATGTATAAAGCACAATATCTTCCCCCTTTTGGCATCATCGAAAAGTTGCATACACAATGTGAATCCCAAATTTTAATAAATACTCATGGCCACTGGGCCAACTGCAAGTGAAAACATGGTGTAATTATGTCACGCCCCAACCTCGGGAGGCGCGACCGGCGCTCAATCGAGTGACCCCAATTGAGCAAGCCTTACCAAACACTATCTACATAAGGGGACCATGCTTTCATTTATTCAACAAAAGGGAGATAGTATATTCAACATTTTTAGTTCATATTAGATCACCACATTAACTGTAGATAAGTTAGTTTCCAAGGTTCCCATAGAGTTACAATTCATAGGCAACGTAAGTTTAGATTTACAACATGGATAGCACGCCCATTCAATCCCCACGCATAACCCACATACATGTCTACGGAGCCTCTAAGGAAACAAAAATAAATGTGACAACACCGGCAACAAGGCCCCGGCTATACCTCAAAAGTGAAAGTCCAAAATAAGAAGATGTGCAATATAGCCCCTTGAAGGAGAAAGGGGCTCACCAAGATCTTTGGGAAGGAGAATGCTCCGCTACACACGATCGGCACCATCTGCTACGGAGCCACCTACATTCATTTAAGAAAATGTAGCGCCCCCGGCAAAAGGGACGTTAGTACCATGGAATAGTACTAGTATGTATAACTAAACACCATTTTACTAGAAAGAACTACCAAGCAATGACAAGAAAATCACATAGGTGAATCAAATATGCAAATCATAAAATCATTCACATAATTCCCATAACTTAGTTTGGGGGCATTCCTTTCCTACGTTCATCACTGTTCTCAATACCACCGCTATCTTGAGCGGAGTCCGATCACGACCCGACCGGCTAGGTTGCCTCATTTGAGGCATGTATCTCAATCACTATTTCATTTCCTCTATCCGGAGCTCAATATCAGCACATTACCACCATGTGTGTGGCATGGTGTCCGATCACGACCCGATCGGCTAGGTCACTTTTTCTAGGCGTTGTTCCTTTCTCATTAGTCATCACATACGATTCTTTATTTCATGTATGTCATATCAATTCCTTGGCACTTAGGGCCACCATTATCACATCATTTTCCGTTTTCAATATTCATCTCGCAAGTTGTGATCATAGACATATACAAGAGTAGTTTAAGTTGCAAGCACAGGTAAGTGAGGACATAGCTAGCATGAATAATTCTCAGTTTCAGTCTTGGCCTATAGCCTAAGCATTTCGACACATATTTGTATTCTTCATACTTCTCTAAATTTTCAAGAACGGTACATTACACCACATTGAGGCACATCCTTCACGTATATGTGTAGATAATTGCAAATCAATTAATGCGCAATAACAATCAATACATTAACCAATTCAATCTTACCACACTTTCATAAACGCCCATGGAGCTCAATTTCTAATAAAAGGGGGTTTTAGCCATACATACCTCAATATAGCTTCCCTTACTCTTTACAAATTTCCGGAACTCTTATCGCTTCGATCTATTTTGTAAGAATTACAAATTAATCCGAGAATTAGAGATGAAGTTGAGATTTTAGCTTGGTTCGTGCATAATATCAAACACTAAAGGTGCATTATGATCTTAGGCCCCTTTTGAGAGAAATTTCTATCTTTTATACCCCAATTGCTCCCATTTTAGTTTACTAGCTTCCAATACTCTAAGTTTTGATATGCATGCAAGGAATTAATTCTTATACCCATGAATTACCTTACTAATGACCCCTTATAGCTGAGTGTAGAAATAATATTGAGGTGATGAAGCCTTACCTCTTGGGATGAAAAGTTCAGTTGCCCTTTCTTGATTATCTTCAAGGATTCAACAGTGTTTCATGGAGTAATTTGATGGGGAGGACTTTCCCTCTCTAAGACTCCTCTCTCTCACTCTATAAATGCTCAGAACAATGCTCAAAATAAGCTATAATACCGAATATAACGATAGGGGGGTCGGGTTAAAAATTGGAAAATTGGAGCCCCGAGTCGGATCTGCGATCACATTTGCGATCACAAAGTGGAAATGCGGGCCGCATATTGGACCGCAAAAAGGATCCCAAAACCTGAACCTTCTGTTTGGTTATGTGACGGAAATGCGGTCCGCATACCCGTTCTGCGGTCGCATTATGCACCGCAGAACTGACCTTCACAAAATCCCAAGGAAATTATGCGACGACTATGCGGTCCGCATATTGGTTATGCGATCGCATAATGGACCGCATCTTTAACCTCAAATTAGCTAACACACTGACTCACTCTGCGGCAGAAATGCGGTCCGCATACCTGGTATGAGTTTCTAACACCTGGCCATAACTTGGCACTACGAGGTTCGGGTTTAGAGTGGAAATTTTTCACGGGGCCTCACAAATTATCAATAATCAACAAACATATTTAAACTATTAAGATCAGAATCATCATAGAACAAGAGAAAACAATTGTTGTCATTGATCATGATATGTTGTCATTAACAATCCACAATAAGAAAGAAAAACCATCAAAACATGAGAAAAAAAAAACAGAAAAATCCCTAATCCGGGTCACTGGGGTTACTAGACTGGTTCAGAAGACAAGTGCTAGGAGACCTAAGGCTTGGAGGAACTAGAGGGTTGAGTCAGGAGAAGGTTCAACATATTCTGGAGGATTCCATCACTCTTCTCCTTTTCTTTTACTAGCTCAATTTTAAGGCCATCCCTCTCAGTTTCCAATTCAGCCACACGAGCCTTGAGCCTAGCAATCTCAGCATCTTTAGTTCCACATTCCTGAACCAAAGTCCTAACCTTGCTGTTGATGGGTGTCTTCAGGGATGAACCTGGTTCAACTAGGATGGCATTGACTAGATAGTCACAAGCCAGAAGAGTCTTAATTCCAAAATGTTCCTTGCTTGATGCCATCTCCCATTTTTTCAAAGGCACATTTAGCCTAGCCAGAACTGTGGTCAGTATGAAGCCATATGGAGTAGCATGAGCCTTGGAGCCATTTATGACCCTGTCTAACAATTTGACAATGAGGGCAGGCCAGTTGGTTTGCTTTCCTCTCTCAAGGCACTCCATAAGAACCAGGTCCATGTAGTTTGCAATATGTCTTCTCTCTTCTCTTGGCAGTAGGCACTTGTTGACAAACTCAAACACAACCTTGTGCTCAGGCCTCATCACACTTTTCTGCACAGCCCTGTCTTCATTCACATCCTCTGAATCACAGAACCTCTTGGTGATCTCAAGGGCAGTAGGTAAGGAGTCCAGGCATGGCCACCTTTGCCTAGTGTAGTCATCAAACCCTTCAGAGGGTATATCCAGAATTTCTCCCAACTTTTCAGCATCAAACTGCACTGAGACTCCCTTTACCAAGCTACTGACAACCCTATCTTTTACAGCACCATTAGCCATGAACTCAATTAGTTCATTCCTGGCTAGTTTCCCATCCATCTGAAGGACCATGTCTTTCCAACCTTGAGCAGCTAAAGAGTCAACCAACCTCATCATTCCTGGTTCCACCAGGTCCTTACCTTTCAAAATTTTTCTCCTGCCAAAGATGGCAAACTTGTCCTGTTCCTTCTCAGATTCCTCTTCTTCTTCTTCTCCACTGCACTCTTTATCATCTGAAACTTTTGCTTGTTTTGCTTTCACTACAGATCTTGTCCTCTTGGTTAGTAAGGGTTCAGTAGACACAGGTACTGAAGAAGACTTCTTGGAAGAAGTCTTGGACTTTTTAGGTTTAGGTGTAGGAACCTCCACTGTTGTACCCCTTTCTTGATGGACCAATTCCATCTCCTCTTCCTCTACAACCTCAGAGGATTCTGCAACCTTTGCTTTTCCCTTCTCCATTCTCTTTTTCTTGCTTTCTTCTAGAGCTTTTTGTATGTCAGCTTCACTTTGTTTTATCCTACTTCTTGTGGCTCTTCCTTTAGGTACTGAAGGGGCAGTAGGTTTTGGGGATGAAGTTTTTCTTTTCTTGGATGGCTTGAGAACATTTGGGGCATAACTTGCTTCAACCCTTTTCAGTAAGTCAGCCAAGGTTTCCTCACTAGATGAAACAGGTTCATCTCTATGTTTGCTTAGATGAACCAACCCCTCAGCTGCTTCCCCCGAACCACTTCCCCCTGACTTCATGCCACTCTCTTCTACCCTCTCTTGTGCAACCCCACATATAGCCAGAACCTCTTCCTTCCCATTTCCCCTCTCTTCACCAATTTCACCCTCTCTCTCTTTTCTTTTCTTTGTACCTCCACTCCTACTCGATTCAGCCAATTTTACATCTCTAATATGTCCAACTAGAACAAACCTAGTTTCATGGTTTTCAACCACAGAAGAACTTACCTCAGCAGGGGTTTCTTGACTTTTCTAAGTGTTAGAAGACCCATGTCCTTCACCTTTACTCGCAGATTGAAAGGATTCCGACTCAGAACTGGAGTCAAACTCTTTAGCTGGGCTTTCTTTCACTTGGCTAGCTTTCAGCCTTTCACTTAACACCTTTCTCAGAGCACCAGATGCTAGAGTTTTTCGAGCCAACATCTTCTGCCTTCGAAGCCTGGGTTTTGGGGATTCACTAGGAGGAGTAGATGAGGATGAATTTGAGGGAGATGGTGGTGGAGGAGAATCAGGATGATCTTGTGGGTTAGACATTTTTGTTCGTTTCTTGAGTTGATTTGGGAATTTTGGAGAAGAGAGCAATTGGAGTTGAAGAACAGATTTTTGACGGTTTAAGAATAATGAAGAAGATTAGAGATGTGGTGTATATTTAAAGTGAATTAGACATTAATTCAGTAACGGCAGCTTTTCAGAGGTCAAATAGAAGTCTAATCAAACTGTAATTCCAGACTTTTAATGATTATTTGGCTTCCCTAGATATTAGGTAAAAATCACGGTTTTAGAGTTCTAAATGGACGGAACTGGTTCAATGCTTCAATGGATAGAATTTTCTAGGAATTTGGCAAGTATAGGACTTTTGCTCATGATTGAATTGTTAATCTTTCTAATTGTGTAAAGTATTGAAAACATACCTGAGCTATCATATGAACTCATACTGATGAACCCGGTTCTTCACTTAGAATTCTCTTGAACATGCTTCAAATGCCATAATAGAGAAAATTTGGTTAAGAGATCAGTGAATCATATAAACACATGTCACAGGAGTATAATTAAAGTATGAAGTTGAGTAAAAATTAATCTAGATATTTACACAAGTTCAGAATTCCTAGCCAAATTTTTTTTTATTTTTCAATTTTTTTTCATTGTGCATTCTGAATTGGACCTATTAGGTGATCTTAATCATCCCTAATTCCAACCTGTTCCTCTCAAAGTTTTCTCTACTCAGTGCTTTAGTGAAGATGTCAGCAATTTGCTTATCAGTAGCACAGAATTCTATAGAGATCAGTCCTTTCTCATAGTTATCCCTTAAGAAGTGATGCCTAACATCTATGTGCTTTGTCCTCTTATGATGAACAGGGTTTTTTGTCATACTTATAGCACTAGTGTTATCACAGAATATAGGAATGCAACCTACTTCAATACCAAAATCTACCAACTGCTGTTTGATCCATAGCAATTGAGCACAACAAGAAGCAGCAGCAACATATTCAGCCTCAGCAGTAGACAAGGCCACTGAATTTTGCTTTTTAGTAGCCCATGACACAAGACATGAACCAAGGAAGTGTGCCATACCTAAGGTGCTCTTCCTATCCACTAGAAAACCTGCATAATCAGCATCAGCATATCCTACTAGATTGAAATTGCTACCTTTGGGATACCAAAGACACAGATCAGTGGTGCCTTTCAAATATCTTAGTATCCTCTTGACAACAGTCAAGTGAGACTCTTTAGGATTAGCCTGAAAGCGAGCACAAAGTCCTACACTGAAAATAATGTCAGGTCTGCTAGCAGTAAGATACAAGAGTGAACCAATCATACCCCTATACAACTTTTGATCAACTGATGAACCGGGTTCATCAGCATCTAATTTAGTGGCAGTTGCAATGGGTGTGTCTATTTCTTTAGATTCTTCCATTTTAAACTTTTTGATTAGCTCCTTTGCATACTTCTGCTGATGGATCATGGTTCCATTTGGACTTTGTTTGATCTGTAAGCCTAAGAAGAAGTTAAGTTCACCCATCATGCTCATTTAAAACTCACTCCCCATTAGCTTTGCAAAGTCCTTACTAAGCTTATCAGTGGTGGCCCCAAAGATTATGTCATCAACATATATTTGTATCACAAGGATATCCTTACCTTTTTCCCTTAAGAATAAGGTACTGTCAATTTTACCTCTTTTGTAGCCATGTTCAAGCAGGAATTTGGACAGTCGTTCATACCATGCTCTTGGGGCCTGCTTGAGTCCATAGAGAGCCTTGTCTAGCTTGTACACATGCTCAGGACATTCCTTGCTTTCAAACCCTAGAGGTTGTTTCACAAACACTTCTTCTTTCAGGTAGCCATTTAAGAAGGCACTTTTGACATCCATCAGATGAAGAGTGAATTCCATATGTATTGCAAAGGCTATGAGAAGTCTGATTGCCTCTAGTCTTGCAATTGGAGCAAAAGTCTCATCATAATCTATGCCGTCCTCTTGGCTGTAACCTTGGACCACCAATCTTGCCTTGTTTGTTGTAACAGTTCCATCTTCATCAAGTTTGTTCCTAAAGACCCATTTTGTACCAATGACTGATCTATCTTTGGGCCTTGGAACTAGATGCCAAACTTGACTTCTCTTAAATTGATTGAGTTCATTTTGCATTGCATTGACCTAATCTGCATCTTGCAAAGCCTCAACAATATTTTTAGGTTCAATAAGAGATAAAAAGGCATCAAAAGCACACAGATTCTTTAGTTGTGATCTAGTTTTGACTCCAGATGTTGGATCAGTGATAATGTTCTCAATAGGATGAGAACTTTGATACTTGTGAGGTTTCACAACCAACTGGTTCCTACTAGCTGCTTCTCCCATGTGTTGTTGCTCAGGAACATGGTCATGAACAAGTTCTTTTAGGGGATTTATTTCAGTTTCTCTTTGACAAGTTCCCCCTGTCAGGTTGCCCTGGATGGAAGAACCTGGTCCATTACCTGTTCCTTCTTTTGGTGCCACTTTGACTTGTGCTGAGGCTTCAGTCAAGTCCTTTACCAATCCAATGGCTTCATCTTCATGTTCCTGTCCCTCAGAGAGAATGTTAGTTTCATCAAATACTACATGTACACTTTCTTCTACACACAAAGTTCTTTTATTGAACACTTTATATGCTTTGCTATGTGAAGAATATCCCACGAATACTCCCTCATCACTTCTGGGATCAAACTTACCTAGGGAGTCCTTTCCATTGTTGTGCACAAAGCACTTACATCCAAATGCCCTAAGATGGGATATATTAGGTTTTCTCCCTTTAAGTAACTCATAGGGAGTCTTCTCTACAAGAGGTCTAGTCATGCATCTATTGATAATGTAACATGCAGTGTTTACAGCCTCTGCCCAGAAGCTATGGGGCAGCTTACTAGAAAGAAGCATAGTCCTAGCCATGTCTTTAAGAGTCCTGTTCTTTCTTTCAACTACTCCATTTTGTTGAGGAGTCCTAGGGGCAGAGAAATTATGATCTATACCATTTTCATCACAGAATTCAGCAAACTTAGCATTTTCAAATTCAGTTTCATGATCAGACCTAATGGATGCAAGTTGATTTCCTAATTATTTCTGAATTTTTCTAACAAAGGCAGTAAACATGTCAAATGCTTCATCTTTAGATGCTAGAAATAGAACCCAGGTAAATCTAGAATAATCATCACCAAGTACCATTACATATTTCTTTCCACCTCTGCTCATGGTTCTCATTGGACCACAGAGATCCATATGGACCAATCCAACGACTTGGTTGTGCTTACCATCTTCTTGGTTTTGAAGGATGACCTTACCTGCTTCCCCCTTGCACATGCCTCACAAACTTTGTCTTCCTTGAACTTGATGTTGGGTAACCCTATCACCAAGTCCTTGGAGACTAATTTGTTTAACTGATTCAGACTGGCATGACCAAGTCTTTTGTGCCACAGGAGGGGATCATTATCCAGCACACTTAGGTAGGTTAGTTCATTTTCAGAAAGAGTTGACAAATCTACAATATAAATATTGTTAACTCTTTTTCCCTGCAAAACAATCTTGTCAGTGGTAAGGTTAATCACAAAGCATTTAGTAGAGGTGAATGCTACAAGGTTACCTTTGTCACACAGTTGTGACACACTGATCAGGCTGTATTTCAAGCCATCTATCAAGTATACATTCTCAATGGAGTGAGAGTCTGTCTTACCTACCTTTCCAACCCCAATAATCTCACCTTTCTTCCCATTTCCAAAGGAGACATTACCTCCCTTTAGGTCCTCAAGTGAAAGGAACTGGTTCTTGCTTCCAGTCATGTGTTTTGAGCAGCCACTATCCATGTACCATATTTGGCTACTTCCCTTCACTTGGACCTGCAAAAAGGAATCAGAGGTTAGTCTTAGGAACCCAAACTAGTTTGGGTCCCTTTCTATAGGCAAAGGGATAAATCAGATTCCTTCTAGCCCACCCAGGCAGCCTATTTTTTTCTTGAACAAAAGTTTTGTTCTTTTGACTGGCCTTTTCTTTTGCATTACATTCATTTTTGTAATGGCCAGTCTTGCCACAATGTGTGCAGATTTTGTTCTTAGGAAGAGTGAGGTACTTGCTTTTAGGATCCCACTTAGGTGCGTGTGTCCCATAACCAAGTCCTCCTTTGTTGCTACTATGATGTTCATGTAACCAAGCGAGTGCATCAGAAGCCTTGTTCCATTTGCAAGTTCTGTCTAGTTCATGTTTTACCTTCCCTAGATCTTCTTTTTGTACTCTTATCTGCTCATCCTTTCTGTACAGATCATCCTTCATTTTTCCTAAGTTTTCTTCTAAGGTGAGATGTGTGTGATCAGCTTTCTTCTTTCCTGTTCCTAATTTCAATTTTAACTTCTCAGACCTATGTTCTAGGACACTAGTGTCAAGTTCAAGAACTTGGTTCTTCAACTCAGCATTTTTACTTTCACTCTCATTAGCCCTAGACTCTAGATTTTTGCGCCTGGCTTTTAGGATCACACATTCCCTAGACAGTTCTTCCTTCTCATTGTTAATTATCTCAGACTCATCAATGAAGTCTAGTAGTAGCTCAAACAGCCTTTCTTTAAACAGGAATTTAATCTTGTCCTTGAGATGAAGAATACTTACCTCTTGTTCATCATCTGATTCTCCAATGGCCATAAGAGCTTGTTCATCTCCAGCTTCATCTACTGAGTCCTCGTCTGATGTTTCTCCCCAGGCAGCAACCATAGCCTTTGTTGAGCCTTTGTTCCTTTTTGGTTGAACCTGTTCCTTCTTCCTGTTCCTTCGTTCAGCCCTTTCCTTTATCCACTCAATTTCCCATTGAGGACAATTATTGATCATGTGATCAGTCTTGCCACACTTGTAGCAACCCTCATTGGTCTGTTTCTCAGGAGCCCTTGGTTTGTTGAAGGTTGTGCCTCTTGAAGATCCCTTTCCTCTCATCAGGTACTTTTTGGAATCTCTTGTGATCATAGCCATTTCATCATCCTCCAGCTCAGAACCTTCAGCAATTCTGAGAGCCAGACTCCTTTCGTTCTTGGATGCATCCATTTTTATTGTTTGCCTTCTCAGTTCATAGGCAGTAAGGTTTCTAATTAGTTCATCCAGCTTGAGAGTAGCAATATTCTTTGATTCCTGGATAGCAGTAATTTTGCTTTCCCAAGAGACTGGTAGAACCCTTGTTAAAATCTTCTCAACTTTGTCTTCTTCAAGGATAATCCTTCCAAGAGACTTAAGTTCATTTGTCAGTATGGTGAACCTTGTATACATCTCTTGGATGGTTTCTCCTTCCTTCATGGTGAAATTTCCAGTGTTCCTCTGGATCTCTTCACTTGAGGTGTTCCTTCATGAGCCACTTGCAAAGTATCCCAGATTTCCTTAGCAGTGGTACAGCTTTGAATTCTACTGTACTCATCTGGACCTAGTCCACACACAAGCCATTTCTTGGCTTTGGCATTTTTCTCCCACTTCATCAGGTCTTCATCAATGCATCAGCTCTTGTCTTTGGCACATCAACTCCTTCAGTATTCTTCTTTGTGGTTGCTAGGGGACCATCAGTGACTATGTCCCAGAGTTCATAGTCTTCCCCTATGATGTGATCCCTCATCCTGTTCTTCCACCAAGAATAGTACTGACCATTGAAGAGTGGAGGCCTAGCAGTGGATTGCCCTTCCCAGTTCCCAGGTGGTGCACTTATGTTGATCTTTTCCTAAGGTGTTAGCCTCTTCAAGGATAACCTGCTCTGATACCAATTGATGTTCTAAACGTCAATACCACACAAGAGGCAGAGTGATTTGTGTGGTACCCAATTTTCATTCTAGAAGAACCTGGTTCTTCTAGGTATACTAACTCTACTGTTTGCGGAATAATAAGTACATAAAATAAAGAACACAGAGATTTTTACGTGGAAAACACCTGGCTCAAAAGGTGAAAAAACCACGACCTACTACTCAATAGGATTTTCCTAAACTTCCACTAAAATCACTGAGCCAAAACAGCATTTACAAAACTCTTTGTAAACCTAAGGATTAACTCTAATCCCGTTGTAGCACACAGCCTCAACTGTTGCGACAACTTCAAGTTAGTATATAACTTGAACACTCTAAGTACCTAATACAATTATTTCTAAGAAAGCTGAAAGGTACAAGTTTAAATCACCTACTACAATTGAACTAGAATAAAAGAAAGACTCAATGGAATTGGTTCTTCTATCTCGTCCAAGTAGCTTCAGGAATGCACACTCAAATCTCACATAAATTGCTTGCAAAATTGCCTCGCTCTTTTGCTCTCAATTTAGTTTAACTTCTGCGTTTGTGCAATTGTAAAAGAGAACAATCACTGTTTATTTACTGAGTTAGCAATTAGAGTTTGATTGAGACTCAATTGCTGATCTTCCATCGAAGTTAAGTCCTTGAACAACACAAACTCCAACACTATCTTTTATCCGGATTGTGTTCTCTTCACATAAGGAGACTTTCTCTCCTTATCCCATATGCAACCTTTTCGATCAGATCAGGAGATATTTGCTGCTTGATCAGTAAGACTTATCTCCTTCACGTGCATCTCACATGTGTAGGTTGATCATCATTGTGCTTCACATGATGGACCTGGTCCATGACTGAGTTCATTTGTCATTCTTCAAAACTTCACCTGTTCTTGGGCTAACACAATTTAAATGATAAAAATGAAGATAAAATCATGGAATATGTTAGATTCTAGGTGAAGAAAACTTACCCAATCGATTTGCTTGAAAACCCCCCAAAAAAAGCTCCTAAATCCGAAGTTTAAAACTCAAAATATGAAGAAAATGGCTAACACTCAATATAAAAGGATTCTGCCAGGACTTCCGCATCTGCGAGGCTGCATTTGCGAGAAGGAGTCCGCATCTGCGAACTTTGGCTACTTGGCTTGGGACCGCATCTGCAGAAATTAACCGCACTAGCGGCAGCACAGGAGCGAGAAGTGGAGACGCAGAAGCAAGAAATTACCCAGGCTTGCATGATCGCAGAAGCGGCCGGGCACACGCAGAAGCGGAGCCGCACCTGCGCTCCAAGGTCGCAGGTGCGAAAACACCAGAACCAGACCTGTTTAGAACTATGCAAAACATCTGAAACACACCCGAGGCCCCTGGGACCCCGTCTAATCACACAAACAAGTTCGATAACCTAAAACGGACTCTGTCAATGTCCCAAATCATATCAAACAATGTCGGAAATACACATCGCGCCAAGAATCAAACTATGAACTTCCAATTCTTCCAACTTTGAAAACTCGAGCCGAAACCGATCAACTCAACTCGGAATGACGCCATATTTTGCAGACAAGTCCAAAATGACATAACGGAGCTGCTCCAACCCTCGGAATCGCATTGACCCCGATATCACAAAAGTCAACTATGGGTCAAACTTCTCCATTTTCCAAACTTCAACTTTTCCAATTTTCGCCGAAACACCTCAATTTACCCTACAGACCTCCAAATCTAAATTCGGACGCGCTCCTAAGTCGAAAATCACCATACAAAGCTGTTGATATCATCCAAAACTCATTCCGGAGCCATTTACACAAAAGTCACATTCCGGTTAAATTCTCACTGCTTATGTTTCCATAACTAGATTCCTTCTTCCAATTCGACTCCGAATCATCCGGTAACTGAATTCAACCATGCACGCAAGTCGATACACATAATATGAAGTTGTTCCAGACCTCACGCCGCTGAATGGAGCTTAAATTCTCAAAATGACCGGCGCGGCCGTTACATGCTCCCCCTATTAAAACCAACGTTCGTCCTCGAACGTGCCAATATTCGCCTCGAAGTCCTCAAATCATTGAATGCACACTTCCAGCATAAACCCGCAGGTGATCCCACGTCACCCCAATCCATATAAATTTGACGACACCATCTCAACTGAAATTTAGCCTTTCCAACAATACCAATTAGCCTTAGAGCCAGAATTCTCCTCTCCCCTTCATTTCCAAGAGACCCGATTCTAAATCCATATCCGGTATCAGTTTCAACTAGCTGCAACCACTCATGCTTACATCCACAGAGTACAACCACACAACATACACACCACACATAGGCCTACAATAACATTCCTGATCACAATACTTGTCCGAAATTAAATCCTACACCGGCCATAAGCCTCATATTCGATAGGAACCCGTTTCAAACCTCCACAACACTGACGATGATACAATAACCATGAAAACCACATAACTAACACCCGAATCGCCAAATCACAACTAATACCAACGGGCACACACCCCACAAGCTAAAACTCAAGAAGCAGAGAACGAAAATGACTGAATATGGAAAGGGAAACAGATAAAGGAACTGTCAAACAAGTCCGTCAAGCAAAAATATTTTTCTATCAAAATTAATTTATAAAACAATCTAACAAGAAAGAATTAAAGCATATAAAAGAATCACAAGGATCTCATACTGATATAACTCCCATCGCGGTATACAGCCTGGTCTCAACACATCAAATCACATGAAATAACGAGGGTCCCGCCCTCAACTTTGAATCACATGTAGGGTACACATCAAATCAGTTGGAAACTCTCACTAGATCAATTCCGTAAACAAAAATTAGAACGCGTACTGGCTCCCACACCGGTGGAGCATAAAATCACGGCTCATAGCCAAAAATACTCATAAATCACATCAAGCCTGCCGGTGAGGACAACAGGAATTTACCACTAGTCTCATAGCTCTCAACAAGGACTAGAAACAGACGATAGACACGGCTATCACTCATAGAACCTCCCAATAGAGTAATCACATAAACAGAGTGCAAATCATGAAATGCACCCGTAAGTGGTGCAACAGATAGGGGAACTTACCCCGATAAGCATAACTGAAATGAAATACGGATAGTGCTCCTCCGTAACAAACTTAAAGCATATCTGAATGACATCATCTGGCGCAGCGGCCTCAAGCCTACCACGTGGAAGAGTTTTAAAGAAAATTTCATATTTTATCAATTTTTAACATAAAAGCCTTTCGAAAAAATACACAGACTGTGAATGCAAAATGAGGAAGGCTAAAATAAGACATTTGAGGTTTCAAAAAATAGAATTAATGTTTAAAACTCTAGATGACCTTCTGGGTCATCACATGTGCTTTACCTCGACTGGTCCGAAGAGGTAACTGATACGTGTTATCATCACTGGAAACAACTGGTGTAATGTCATCAATAAAATTACTAGTATTTTTCACAAAATTAATACATACCTCAGGAACATCTTTATCATAAGGATCATTGGTAGGTACTATAGGTATTGGAGAGGGGGCCTCTTCACTTTCTTGTTGTACTGCTTGATCGAGAGTATAATGATTTGGAATTGTTAAGACAATCTCAATATTAGCTGAAACTGTACGATTATTGTTAGGCAGTAACACCATCCAATTCTGCTCTTCAACTATATTCTCCCCTTGAAGAGAAGAATTAGATATCTCCTAAGAGAGATACATCTCAGTTTCAAAAAAAGTAACATCCATAGTCCCGTACAATCTTCTGGTAGGAGGATGATAATATTTGTAGCCTTTATTATGAGGCAAATACCCAAGAAAGACACACTGTAATGCACATGGATCAAGCTTCGTACGTTGATATTTAGGGAGATGGACAAAAACAACGCACCCAAAAATACGAGGTTCCAAGTTTAAATTAGATGTAATGTTAACCAAACTAGAGAGATAACTTAAGGGAGTCTTAAAATGGAGAACACTGCTAGGAACACGATTTATTAAATAAACAGCATACATAATAACATCCCCCCAAAAGATGTAGGTTGCATATGAGCAACAAGCAAACTTGAACGCGTGACTTCCAATATATGTCAATTTTTCCTCTCCGCCACACCATTCTGATTAACAAATTCTCCACCATTGTCTAACCTAAGAACTCTTAATTTGGATGAAAATAGGGTTTGTATCATCTTATGGAATGAGCGAAAGTATTCAGAAAAATTACTTTTATTCTTCATTAGATAAAGCCATGTCATACGACTACAATCATCAACAAAGATTACAAACCAATGATATCTAGAGGAAGTAGAAATTGGAAAAGGACCCCATACATTAGAGTGAATCAATGCAAAAGGTTCAGTCATCTTACTAGAACTCAAAGGATAAGTGGTGCGATGACTTTTAGCTAATACACAAACATCACAATAAAAATAAGAGAGATTGCAATCCAAAAACAATGTTCGAAATAAGTGTTTAATGTAGAAAAAGAAGTGTGGCCAAATCTTTGATGCCACATCTATATTTGGTATCGTTTAGCAAAAGATGAACCTTGACTGGCTAGAGCAATACCACGAGATATATCATCTACATAGTAAAGTCCCCCTCTTTTAGTACCATGCCCAATAATCTCCTTGCTGTCGAGGTCCTAAAAAATGCAGAAATTGGGATACATTAATACTAAACAATTTAATTGTTGAGTTACTTGAGACACATATAAGTGATTATTTGATAGTGAAGGAATAAATAATATATGATCTAGAGATAAGGGGGGCGTCAAAACAACAGTTCCAGCACTAGTAACTGGAGATGATACACCATTTGCATTGGACACATGTGAACGTTGTGATTTTTTAGGAGCATGTAGAAGAGACTGATCAATGGTCATGTGAACAGTGGCTCCGGATTGAATAATCCATCCCGTGTTTTGGTCTGAATCCATATTAATGAGAGTTGATCCAATATTACCTGATGAATTGCTAGGTATATCAAAATCACCAATTTCAGTTGAAAGCAGTGATGCAGTTCCAGCAGTTGGCAGTGAAGTGCATGATGACACCATTGCGGAAGCTTTTCCCTCATTTTTTCACCCTCCTTTCGATTGCGTCGCTCCCGAGACTTTTTTTCACTTAAACCATCCCATCAATCTAGATAGCTATGCAATTTAAAACAATATTCTACACCATGTTTAGGGTTGCCACAATGTGTACAACCTTTTTCACCATTGTTGCGAGTTCTTAAATGATAATTTTGATTTTGGATCAAGGAATTTATTGCTACCATAGCCATACTGGGATCTATAATATTGCTTAGCATTGTATTTCTCCGTTGTTCTTCACTTCGAACCAAAGCAAAAGCGGATTCTGGATTGGGAAAAGGACTTATGCGAAGAATATCACTTCGGAAACGATCATAAATATCATCCAAACCAGTTAAGAAAATATAAACACGTTCGTCCTCATTCTCTTTCTATCGAGCATGAATAACATCAGGTTGTGTGAAAGAGATTGTCTTCCGATTATCTAGTTCCTACCATATTTTGCGCAAAATCTACAAAATATGTGGAAAGTAATTTTCCCTCTTGTTTCATGCGCATAGCTTGACAAGAGAGATCATAAATAAATGTTTATCGGCCCCTTCATAATAAGTTTGAGACACGGTGTCCCAGATACTCTTAGCCATCAGAAGACGAACAAATAAACTCATAATGTCGGGTTCGATGGCACCGAAAAGCCAACTTTTACTGATAGGATTATCTATACTCCATTTTTCATACGTGGTATCACTTGCGGAGGATTCCCTAATTGTTCCCTAAAATATCCTAGTTTTCCACGACTTGCAACAAAAGTCTCAACAACTTGAGACCAAAGAAAATAATTCATGCAATTGAGTTTCACATCAAAAGGAATGGAAATAAGTTCTGGTACAAGATTGGTGTTCTTAGATGAATCGCCCATGGTAGAACCGTCAAGGGTTCAATTATTCTATGCAGACACGGTTCATTCGAAGTAATTTAAAGGCCTGTGAATTTTATGGCGACGGTCGGGCGTCCCGGAGTCGCGTTAGTTCGGCTGGTACAGCCTTGTGACTGTAGTCATTGCATTTGTGCGTAGCCTTTTAGTCCCCAAGTGAAGTAGCTTCGGCGTCTATATCGAGGGTATGCCTTTTTAGGGGTCTTACAAGTTCGAATATATAGACTTAACTTTAAGATCGGGATTATGCCTTTTGTAAGGTCTTATAAATTTGAACATGCTCTACTTGAGGTCTTATAAATAGGTTACTTGGCACAAGTATGATTCATGCCTGGTTCGAGGTCTTACAGATAGGTTCTTGGTACAAGCATAACTCATGCTTGGCTTGAGGTCTTACAGATTTGGTGTTGCCTTATGGAGGTCTTATACTGTTGATAACGCCTCGTGGAGGTCTTACATTTTCTAACATTGCCACGCGGAGGGCTTTTGGGCTTGAGGTCGCCCGTATAGGGTCTTATGGCCTCAGGTTCTTGATACCTCGATGGGGTGACTGTCGGCGATAGTCGCCGAGACGTTGAGGGTTTTTGGCTCTAGAGCCGTTCTTTGTATATTTTGATGTTGCCTCATAGAGGGCTTGTGAGTTCGAAGTTTCTGTCAAATATCATCAGATCAAGGGTCATAGGTGTGCCTACAGTCCAAGTTCTACACAGATTCAATATGGCATGTGAGACCACTAAAGGAGAGATAACCCTACCGGTGAACACTGCCGGAACCATTCAGGAAACAAAGTTTTACATGATCGAAGGAGATATGAGATACAATGCTCTACTCTGGAGGCCATGGTTTCACAACATGAGGGTAGTGCCCTCGACACTACACCAGGTGTTGAAATTCACAACACCAGGAGGGGTTAAAACTACTTATGGAGAACAACAAGCCGAAAAGGAGATGTTTGGGGTCGATGAGGTGGTCCTGATATCCGCACTCTCGATATCTAAGAATCCAAGTTCGATCACCAAGGAAGAAACGAAATAGCAATCACCGATGCCTGTCCTGGCCGAGCCGAAAAAGCAGGGGACGGGTGAGGATGAAAACTACTGCATTCCCAGGTCATTCATAGCCCCCGACGATTCCGATACAACCAAATCGACGGTCGAGGAACTGGAGAAAGTCATATTGATCAAGCACATGCCCAATCTTAAGGTATACCTGGGCACGGGGTTAAGTCCCAAGCTTAAGAAAAAATTCATCGAATTCCTTATAGCTAACATAGATTGTTTCGCTCGGTCCCACCTTGACATGACAAGGATCCTGCCGGAAATACTACTCACAAGCTGAGCCTAGATCCGAAGTTTCACCCGGACAAACAGAAAAGGAGGCCTCAGTCCTAATTCAAGCATGCATTCATCAAAGACGAGGTATCTAAACTCCTTAAAATAGGATCCATTCAGGAAGTTAAATAACCGGATTGGTTAGCAAATGTAGTTGTAGTCCCTAAAATGGGGAATAAATTAAGAATGTGTGTAGACTACAAAGACTTGAACAAGGCATGCCCTAAGGACTCTTTTCCTTTGCCCAACATCGATCGCATGATCGATACAACGGCCGGCCACGAGATCCTCAGCTTTCTCGATGCCTCTCTGGGTACAACCAAAGTTGGATGGACATGCGCGACCAAGAGAATACATCCTTCATCACTAAATACGGTACCTACCTTTATAACATAAGGTCGTTCGGACCTAAAACGCTGGCACCACTTACCAACGCCTAGTAAATAGGATGTTCAAAGAGAAAATAGGATAATAAATGGAGGTTTACATTGACGATATGTTAGATAAGTCCCTGCAATCAGAGGACCATTTGAAACATTTGCAGGAAACCTTCAACATATTGAAAAAATACAATATGAAGCTGAACCCGGATAAATGCCCATTTGGAGTCGTGTTCGGGAAATTCCTCGAATCCATGGTGTCCAATTGGGGAATCGAGATATATCCCGATATGATCAAGGCCGTCAAGGAAATTATCGTGGTGGACAATACCAAGGACGTCCAAACGTTAACCGGGCACATAGACGCCTTGGGTCGATTCATCTCAAGGTCCTCCGAAAAGAGCTATCGGTTCTTCTCATTGTTGAAAAAGAAGAATAACTTCTCATGGACCTCGGAGTGCCAACAAGCCTTGGAAGAACTCAAGTGGTACCATTCGAGCCCGCCTTTTCTTCATACCCCGAAGGCAGACGAGCAGTTGTACCTATACTTAGCGGTATCCAAGATAGCGGTAAGTGGAGTCTTGGTCTGAGAAGAGGAAGGTATGCAATTTCCAATCTATTATGTTAGCAGGACTCTAGGCTTGGCTGAAACTAGGTATCCTCACATGGAAAAATTGGCGCTCGCTTTGCTAAGCGCTTCGAGGAAGTTAAAATCTTATTTTCAATTCCATCTTGTATATGTCGTGACTACTTACCCGTTGAGGAACATAATGCATAAACCTGAGCTCTCGGGTCGATTAGCCAAATGGGCCATGTAAATCAACGGGTACGATATCAAATATCAACCTCGAAATGACATCAAATCTCAAATCTTGGCGGACTTTGTTGCCAACTTCACGCCGGCCCTAATACCCGAGGTCGAAAGGGAATTGTTGATGAACTTGGGGGCTTCTTGGGAATATGGACTCTCTTTAGGGACAGTGCCTCAAATGCAAAGGGGTCCGGACTTGCCATCGTGTTGAAGCCACCGAAGGGTAATGTAGTTAGGCAATCTATTAGAACTGTAAAAATTGACTAACAATTAGGCCGAGTATGAGGCGATAATTGTAGGTCTCGAGGTGGCTAAAAACCTAGGGGCCGAGGTGATCGAAGTTAAGTGTGATTCCCTCCTTGTAGTGAACCAAGTCAATCATCGGTGCAATGAATGGACTTCGCAACATGTACCTCGGGATGAAAACAGCAAAGTCGATGGTCTTGCTGACTTGGGATCGTCGGTTTATGACAATGAATTCAACTCAGTAACAGTCGTACAACTCATGAAATTGGTAGTGAAAGAAGGCCACGCTGAGATAAACTCGACAAGCTTAACCTGGGACTGGAGAAACAAGTATATAGATTACCTAAAGACCGGGAAGCTGCCCTTGAATCCTAAAGAATCGAGAGCTTTACGCACAAAGGCAGCAACGTTCAGCCTTTTCGAAGACAACACCCTATTCAGGAGAATGTTCGATGACCCACTAGCCATATGTCTTGGACCGGGAGATACCGAATATGTTTTGAGGGAAGTTCACGAAGGAACATGCGGGAACTATTCGGGTGTCGAATCATTGGTTCGTGAGGTAATCAGAGACGACTACTACTAGATCGACATGGAAAGAGACGCAAGGGAGTTCGTACGGAAATGCGACGGATGTTAGAGGCACACACCGATGATTTATCAGCCCGGGGAGCTACTACGTTCGGTCTTGTCACCCTGGCCATTCATGAATGGGGAATGGACATCGTCGGTCCCCTGCCATGGGCACTCGGTAAGGCTCAATTTATATTATTTATGACTGACTATTTTTCTAAGTGGGTGGAATCCCAGGCATTTGAGAAAGTCAGGGAGAAATAAGTTATTCATTTCTTTTGGGGCCACATAATATGCCGGTTCGGAATGACGGTCGAGATCGTGTGCGACAATGGGAAGCAATTCATCGGCAGTAAGATTAGCAAATTTTTCGAGGACCATAAGATCAAAGGGATCATATCAACACCCTATAACCCTAGTGGGAACGGGCAGGCGAAGTCTACGAATAAAACTGTTACGCCCTGCAGTATTATGTCGATATTACGCTCCGCAGTATTTATTACGATGATGTTACGCCCTGCAGTATTACATCGATCTTATGCTCTGCAATATTAAATAACGACGATCTTCTACCCTGTAGTATTGTACGTTGAATTTGTCATAAGATAATTGACATCAGTCTAAGGAAAAGATTATTTGGAGATTATAAGTATTATGCTATTTCAAACAAGTGATAAGTAAATTCGTGAAAGTGAGAGGGTAAGCGAATCGTAGAAAATGAGTTTCATCGGAGTTTGACAATTTGGGATAAATACGGTCCAAGCTATAATACCCTGTATTTATGGACTGATGCCATACAAGGTACCACATGACCATGATAGCAAGATGTATAAAGTGTGTTAAAAGTGAGTAGTATTTTAAGTAATTTGAGATAATTCTTAATTATGTGGATATTTGGTTAATTGTGGATTTTTGGGGGAAGATTAGCAATTAATTAAGGTGTTTGGTGGATAAGGTAAAGGGGAAACATCATCCTCACGTGGTGGCCAAAGCTTTAAGAAAGTGTGACTCTTAAATTACATAACAAGGTGGCACTTTTTAAGAGAGTTTTGTGGCTAAATCATTATACCAAGTGGGGCCCACGCCTAAAGACTTAAAAACCTCTCCAAAATTCACTTTGTATCTCTACAAAGTAATGAAGGAGGCTTCAGCAAGTTCATATAATAATTGATATGATAGTAACGTGAGTTACTTCAACAAAATTCATACGATACTTCTTAGCATAATAGCAAAGGGATTTTGCGATTCTAAGGGAGTACGATGCAATCTTTCTCAAGAATATCATACGGATTTTCCCCTATTTTGATCCGCGGTTAGGTGATTTGACACAATTGATGTGTGTTAGAGGGATTATAAAGAGAATCGGCTCAGGTATATTAAGTCTATCCGTTTTTTTCTTTTTGGCATGATCCATACGATACAAACAAAACGAGCAAATGCACAACTTCCATAATGACTCTATTCATAGAAATACTAGAGATGCCTATGTTCTTGATTCCCCATGTGTCCTATTATTCTATCATTTGTTCATGGGTCTCAGAAAATACGTAAGTTGATAAAGTTTACTTCATGATATTAATCAAAGGCATAATGGTCTTATGACATTCTGAAAGATTTTATTGACGTATTTCTCACGCATTGCATTCATTTATACATGTACATTGACCCATGACCAGATGGCCTTATATACGCGTATATATGTATATATGGGATATGGGAAAAGGTTACGGCGTTATATACGCACCACCACCTAATCAGCTGGTATACGTTGATGATTTTGCCCACAGTTGCCGAGATGATATGATGGGATGCCCTTAGAGGCTTGATGATGTTATGAACACATGTACCTATGCACGACATGACATTGATACGCATATGCATGCCACTATAAGTATTTAATGATTTACAGAGTTATCCAGACTTACAGGTTGAGTCATTTACTCCATGTTTCTTCCATGTCTTTTATATACTTATTTATGTGCCTTACATAGTCGGTACATTATTCGTACTGACGTCCTTTTGTTAGGGATGCTGCATTCATGCCTGCAGGTATAGATAATTAGTTTGACGAGGCCTCATTGTAGATGAGGCTAGCATTCAGTGAAGGATCGACAAGACTCCACCTCATTCGGAGTACAGCCGAGTCTATGAGTTATCGTGTCAAGATTTTGCTACGGGCTTATGGGTAGGCCAGTACCGTGTCCCATTTGATGTCAAATACTCTTAGAGGCTTTGTAGACAGAGGTTCATTTTGTACAGTATGTCAGAGGCCTTGACGGCTCATATGTATTCATGTTTTAAGAAAGATGGTTAATTGATACAATGCTTTCCCACTTATAGCTATACATTACGAGTTGTGGACATGTTGGCCCAGTTACAAATGTAGTATGATAAGAAAGATATGTTATATTGGAGTGGTTGAGTAAGCCACCGGGTGCCCGTTGTGACCCTTCGATTTGGGTCGTGACAAAAACCATATTCCAAAACCTTAAGAAGAGGTTGATCGATGCCGAAGGAAAATGTAAGTAAATTTTGCTCGAAGTCGGGCATATCATACGACCTCAAAATCTAGTACCGGGGCCACTTCTTTGGTCTACAGTGCCGAAGTGCTAATACGGGTCGAAGTAGGAGAACCGAGTCTCAGGTTCCGATAAGCGACCAAAGAGTTAAACGATGAGGTCACGAGTACGAGCCTGGAATTGTTGGATGAGAGGCGCGAGGCTGCCCTCATCCGGTTGGCCGCCCAAAAACAACGGATCGAAAGGTATTACAATCGGAGATCCAACCTCCGACAGTTCAATATCGGGGACTTGGTGTTTAAAAGGTGGCACTGAACACCCGTAACCCAAACAAAGGGAAGCTAGGACCAAATTGGGAAGGTCCATATTGAATTATCGAGATCACCAGCAAAGGGTCATACAAACTCGAAGTTGTGAACGGCGAGCGACTACTGAACAACTAGAACGTAACCCACTTAAAATGATAATACTGCTAACGTACAACCCCATTCATCCTTTTCTTTACATATATTACGAATTGGACTAACACTTTCAGGCAACGGCCAAGGAATGATGCAACTATTAGGCCTGAAAGCATGCGTTGCACTCTTTTTTCCTTGAACCAATTTTGTCCCGAATGGGTTTTCCGACAAGGTTTTTAATGAAGCAACAGTGGATCGTGCTAACTTAGAATTGAAGAATGGTTATGAACCGGATTCAAGGATCACATCAACAGTATCCGAGACCTCTCCGCGATCGGCCTCGAATACTAGGGGCCATCACCCTCGGATAATGATGTTAGCAAGGAAGGAAACTTTGTGCTTGAACAGTCTAGGCTCGATGGATAGGATTTATTGTAAAGGCCAAGCGGTCAAATGGACAGTGACCACATAGATCACTTAAGGTATAACACGAAGCATGTACTCATTTGCAATCTTGTATATTGCTCACAGAAATAAAATAATTTTTATGACTTGCAGATACATATTTTGTCTCTTGAGACTGTTACATCTTGTTCCTTGAATATATCGTGCCCAAGAGCCGCCTCTGTCCGGATCCAATAAATCACCCCCCTCACTCGAGGACTATGGTCCAAAATAAGTTCGGACGGCTCGGGCATCAAACCCCGAAGGTAAAAAGCCTATTAGGCAGTGCCTAAACATTAAAAACTACGGCCACCCCACTTAGGGACTGTCGTCCTAGGAAAGCCCATATGGATCGGGTATCGAAGCTAGGGGTAAAAATCCTAGTAGGCAAAACCCGAACTTAAAAGGCTACGACCATCCTAGAAACGGCTCGGAGATGTCCGAAGCCCGTAACCAAAACATAAGGCCTTCAAAAATTCCAAACCGGTTCAAAGGCTACCCTCGACAAAATTATAATCTAAAAACATCTGAGTATGCACTTTGGGGGAAGCTTCCAGTCATACCAAGCCCCCACGAGTTTTAAACAATGTTACATCGAAAACGAGCCTTGTTCGAACCTCCGAACAAGACCCTATTACTACGATTTATGTACGGCCCCATAAAATTTTACCTAAAACCTGAGATTTCATGGTGCCGAGTTAATGAAAAAGGTGGCAGAAAAGGGGCATTTTTGCGGCCCATTATGCAGGCACAGAATCACTCTGCAGGCCGCATAATGCCGTAGAGTAAGCCAGTCATTTGGGCCATTTTTGGCGCCATTTTTCGCAGCCTTTTATGCGACGGCAGAACCATTTCGCGTGCTACACTCTGATCGCATACCCAACCTTGAAATTTTTTGGATGATGGTTCTTCGGCACATTATGCGACCACAGAACAGGTTTGCGGATCGCAGACTGGTCACAGACTGAAGCAGAAAATGTTAGTTCCAAAGGGCCCATTATATGGCCCACTTTGCAGACCGCAGAAGCATTATGCGGTTGCATATGCAACCGCAGATCTGTGTCGGGACTTCTATTTTGCTAATTTCTAAGCGACCCTATTTCGTTAAAACATATGTCATAGTCCATTTTAAGCATATTTCTTATACTTTTAGAGTGAGAGAGAGTTCTTAGGGTGGGAGAGTAACCTTCAACCTATTATCCAACAATTCTTGCCCAGTCCTTGAGGATTAACAAGCAAAGTCCTCATCTTAAAGGTAAAAATCTATGCCCCAGCTCTTAATTTCGAAATTCTTCTAAAAAGGGAATAATTAGAAAGATAGTTCTTAGGTGTAGGGGTTATTATCTTTCATGCATGTCTTATCAAAGAATATGGGAAGGTTGTGAGCTAAAGATGGTAGAAAATAGGTTATGGAATGATGGAATCTTTCACAAAATGGACTTGAAAACATTAATACACCTAGTGTTTGATAATATGCTCAAAAGAGCTGGAATCGTGATCATCTTCCTAATCTTGGTCCAACTTGTTATATTTCTAAAATAGATCAAAGTTGATAAGAATTCCGGAAAGTTTTAAAGTTTAAAGGATCTCAATCTAGGTATATATGGCTAAAATTCCCTCTTCTTAGAATTGAATCCCATGGTGTTCGTGAAATCGGTGTAAGTCCCAAATTGATCGTCATAGAAATTGCTATTCCGAATGTGCTTGTGCTGAAAAACATATGTGCAATATGTATTCCAATGATTTCATCATGTTATGTTATCACTTGAGAATATTTTCAAAGTGTGGACTGTGTGCCATAAAATGTTAAGACTCCCAGTCATGTTTAAATGGATATTGTTATGCCCAATTGTGTGAGAAGTCTCTATATGGCTTAGATTCTAAATTGCTCACATGTGAAGACAGAGTCTTGAATGAAAAGCCTTGTTGTTGTTGATGATGATAATAATGTTTTGATATGTAAAAGAACTTGAATTATGAAATGTGGCCAAGAACCAAGTATGAAATAAGATGATTGATTGAAAATGGTAATGTCTTGGGCAAGACGGCCTAGCCGATCGGGCCGTGATCGGACACCATGCCGCACACAGGGTGGTGACTGCTGGAAATGAAAACTGGAAATTGAAATTGGAACTGTGATTGTGTTGGATGTCTCAAATGAGACGACCTAGCCAATCAGGTTGTGATCGGACTCCATATAAAGGTACGGTGGTATTGTGAGTGGTGATATATTGGTGCTAAAGATCTCCCTACCTAAAAATGTGGAGGTTCACTTTAATGCTTATGCGATTCATAACTTGATGTTTTGGTATTGTTTGAGGTTTCTATTGATTTCATGATTATATCTTCTTGTATTATTGTTCATTCTATTGAGATGGTGTTTAGTTATACATACTAATACTATTTGACGCTACTAACGTCCCTTTTGTCGGGGGCGCTGCATCATTAAATGGATGCAGGTGGTTCCATAGCAGATAGTGTTGATCGGCGATAGTGGTACATCCTCTTCCCAGCAGATTTGGTGAGCCCCACTTCATCTCGGGGTCATGTATTGTATCTTCTATTCGTATTACTATTACGTTTTGAGGTATAGCTGGAGCCTTGTTGTCAGCACTATCATAACACTCTTTTGTATCTTTTAGAAGCTCCGTAGACGCAGTGTGAATTGTACACGGGTATTAGGAAATTCAATCAAAGATATGTTATGTTTTGATCACTTGTTCCATTCAACCCATAAAAAGGTGTGTATATTGAGATTTAAAAATGATGTATCTAATGAAAATGAATTAATTGATCTCCCTATTGTTTAATTGATGAAAATATGTCTTCTCTTGATCGCGGGTGAGTTTGGTAGAAAGAATTCTAATAGGCTTTCTCAACCGGGTTCACTCGGTTGAGCTCCGGTCGCGCTCCCGGAGTTTGGGGCATGACAATTTATTCCGTGCTAAGGCATTCGAAATCTTTGCAGTCATAAAAAGGAGCCAAATGAAACAAACTCGAAAATTGCCAAAGGGAATATATATATATATATATATATATATATTAAAGATCTTTACAAAGGCCAAATGGCCTCAACAAAATATGAAAAAATACAAAACAAAAAAAATCTCCAAGGAACCTAAGCTCGATCTTCATCGGAACCCGCCTCATCACCGGGGCCATCTGGGTCTTCTCTATCCTAAGGTTCGCTGGAGCCCTCTTCGTCCTCGGCGTTGGCCGACTTCTTTGCCTCGGCCTCGAGCCTCTTAGCATTTTTTATCTCGGCCGACAGGTCAAAACCCTGGTCATGAACCTCTTCGAGAACCTCTCTTCAGATTGCCACTTCACGTACTCGATAGTGACTTTCAAACGGTCCCGTGCTGACTTAACGTCAGCTCTGTACTGGGCCACCATCTCTTCATCATTGGCACTGGTTATTTCTGTCACTCACTTAGCTATTTTCAGCTCCTTGCCAAGGGCATCCCATTCAGTGATAGTCCATCCCAGTTGAGACTGGAGGTCTTCGATATTTTGGGATCGGGCCTCAGCTTTCTCTCTCACTGCTCGATGTTGGACCTCCACTGAGGCCAGCTGCTCCCGGGCAGTTTCCTTCCCTAAAGCCAGTTGGTCCATTTTACCTTTCTACTCTTCGTCCATGGCTTTGACCTCATCCATCTTGGCTCGAAGTTTATCGATCCGGTCAAGCTTCTGCTGGACCTGCGGGTTTTGACCATTAGTCGCCATGTCTAACTCGTCAACACTAACTTCAAAGATCTTTACATGTTCAACCAGGTCGGCATGTTCTTTCTGAGCTGCGTCTAACTTAGCCTAGAGTTTCTCAATTTCTCATTCGCGTTGCTCGTTGAGAAGCTTGTACATATCCCTCTTCTCTGCAAGCTCTTTGACCTCAACCTCGAGCTGGCTAAGCTCAGCCCGGTACAGGAGAAAGGTTTCATGATGGAGTACTGAAGCATGCAAAAGTGTGAAAAAGAAAAGGCATTAGAGTTATCAAAACTTAAATTCGAAGATAAAAGAGTGTACTGACACCTTACCTGGTACAGTGCCTGTTGTGCTTCGTTGAACAAGCACGGCACATCCACCTCGCTCATTTTCGCCTAGTCTTCTTCGGTTACCAAGCATGGAAGGTAGCTAGCTACCCTGATAGGGGCAGAAAGAATACGGGCATCCTTCGGGGCGGTGATAATAACTGACCGCTTCCGTCAAGGATCCACGCTCGGAGCGGGGAACCGGCTGATCAACCTTGGGCTCGAGTTCGGCCCACCAACCTCCGTGGATGGACTTTTCCTTGGTACCTATAAGTCACCCAAACCGTAGAAGTCCTCCAAGGCGGTTGAGTCCACGCCATCAAAAAAGCACTGGAGGGGATCGTCCACTCCATGAGCCCATTCGTTGGATCGTTTCTTTGTCGCTCGAGCTTCATCGACCATGGATTCTGTAAACGAAAGCGATCCTAAAATTTTTATAACACTGGGCGGAGCGGAGCAGGCTTCTCGAGAGGTTTCGACCCTCACCTCTACGCCAGCCTCTTGAACTTGAGGCGGATTAGCCTTCATTGTTTCCCCCTCGGTTGCCACCCGCTCCTCAGTGACGGACAACTCGCATACCACAAGAATTTCGTCCTCTTCAGGCTCGTCCCTAAGCCAGTAGAGCCAGTCCGAGTCAGGCACCCAAGAACTAGAGCTTTCCTTTGGCTTACGAGCCAAACTTCTCCTTGGTTTCTTTTTCTCCGAACTCGGGAATCTCGGAGCCCTCCTTCTTTTCTTCTCTCTTGCTGCGGCTCCGGGCTGCCCTGAAGCAAAAGGATCGGCGGGTAGGTCTTCACCCCATACTAAGGGCCTAAGCTCGATGGTCTTAGGTAGACCTTCATAAATGAGAAAAGAAAGAATGACTTATAAAGTTTCACCAAAAGAATATCTGTATGTGCATGTGCACAGCTTCTCAAATACCTCGCTCAAACAATATCATGGCATGTAGAGGAAGGAAAACAATTAAACCAAGTAAATGATAAATAAATACAATTTCCACTCACTGCACGGACAACTCACGTGTTGCACAGACAACTCCTGTGCTAACAATAGAATCTACAAAAATATCAATATATGGATCCGTATGGACAACTCACGTGCTGCACGGATCACGTGCCAATAATATAAATATATGGATCCGCACGGACAACTTACGTGCCTATAACATAATCCGCGAGGCATAGTCACAGGCTTCGAGTACAAACATATCATACATGAGCAATATCATGAATGAAATAAGATTCTCATGCTCCTGGACTGGTATAAAAGAACATGCTAAACTGTAGGCATGTGCAAAGCTATCTTAGCTCTATACGAAGTTTCATTATTGAAAAGCATATATCAAGTTCGTTCAGGGATTAAACCTATACGTAGCCTCAGGAAGGCTCAAATAGATCACATAAATCGTGAAAACATGTTAGATATCATAGCTTAAAGCTTAACCGTCAATTCTTGGCTTATAAGAGCCCGAGCACAACCCGAACATGAATATATGACCCTGGTGCCCGCACACGGGCACATCCCCACGCATGTGCGCACCCAATAGCATGTAGCTATCACAACAGTTCAGGCAACTGGTGCTCAACCGAGTTTAAATAAGATACTTACCCTAGGCAAATGTAATCACTCCGCTAGCAATCCCTTGCCTCGCGAATCGGCCTCTGAATGCCTCGAATCTAGCCACAAACAACTCGATACAATCAACACAAGTTATAGGAATCAATTCCGCATGAAAATGCTAAGTTCTAAATCAAAAGCCAAAAATTCAACTCAAATGTCAACAATGGGCCCACGTCTCAGAATCCAAAAAAAGTTTCAAAATCCAAACACCCATTTAACACGAGTCCAACCATACCAAAATTACTCAAATCCAACACAAAAATGCCGCTCAAATCCCAAAAATTCGGCCTAATTATTTTCTCCATTGTTCCCAAATTTTTAACCCAAAACACTAATTAAATGATGAAAACAATGATATATTCATGTAATTTAACCAAAACCGAGTTAGAACCACTTACCCCAATCGCTTATCTCTACTAGAATCGCCTCAATCCGAGCTCCCAAAATCAAATTGTTAAATTTTACTCTAACCCTCGTTTTTGAAATATTAAAATATACCCAGATGCCCTTCTTCGCGATCGCGAAGTACATATTCACAGGCTGCCAAATTTCCTCTACGCGTGCGTGGCACCACAGACGCGAACGCGATACAAAATTCCATAGACCTACACGATCGCGGCCCTCTTCATGCTATCGTGAAGAACAAAGCGCGTAACCCAGCTCAGCCTCATTTCCTCTTCATGAAGACGGACTATCCCACGTGTTTGTGATTCACTGCCTTCACCAACTACGCGATCGCAAGAACATTCACGCTGTTTACCTTGAAAATGGTAATAACAATTGGATTTGATTTTGTGGTTCTAAAAATATGTGATCTATTTTTATGCTAGTTGTTAAGAAGTAGATGTTGAGTGATGAGATTAGAAAATAATATACGTGATTGAAGATGGATTTAGAAACCAAACCAAAAGGTTGAGAATTGGGGCCTCGAGCTACCACGTATGGGGCCTCGATGCCAAGTTAGACACCCGGCTAAGGGCTACTGATGGGGGATTAACAACTATTAGGGTTGTTATTGCTCCTCTTTATAGCCAATAACGAGCAATAAATGAAGAACGATTAATGATACACAATAAATGTAAATAAAGCAATAAATGTAAGCAACAGAGTCAAATAGAGAGTATGTTTAAGTTA
Source organism: Nicotiana attenuata (assembly GCF_001879085.1). Lineage (NCBI taxonomy): Eukaryota > Viridiplantae > Streptophyta > Magnoliopsida > Solanales > Solanaceae > Nicotiana > Nicotiana attenuata. The sequence continues at coordinate 115,209 of NW_017671432.1, read as the reverse complement.
GAGAGCAGAAAGAATGTTCTTGGATTGAATGAAGTATCTAGTGTTGTTTCTTGCGTATCAGATGTGTCTTACAAAACGAAAAGGAACCCCTTTGTAGATGAGGGGGGCCTAACATGATACAAGTGCATTTATTATATAAATAAGCGGTACGATCACTCAATCAGTCAGGCGCAGGCTGTTACTATTCGCGCAGGCGTCGTCAGAGAAGGTACTGCTCCTATGGAACTTCCCGCCCACTAGTGATAACCTCCAATTCGTTCTACCCCGATATCGGGCAAGAAGAGTCCTCGAAGACTTCGAATCCCAAGCTATTTCCTCGGTCCCTCGGGGCGTCATTACGCAATGTCTCGTCGATCGTGAAATCGGCCTTTCCGATTTCGGTATTTTGTGTCAGAGGCATTGCATCCTGGTTATGGATTCTTGATTTGTTTTGCAGCTAGTCTGACCGGTGGTGTTTCTCAGAATGAAATGAAGAGAAGCGATCTCGAGATCTTGCCCCTTTGATGCTTCCATCGGAGCAAACAGTCGCGGCTTGCCAGGCGACTGATGTTGCGGACAAGGCTTCTAAAGGTTGTGCCCACACAATCCTCAAAGTCTTCGGATAATTAATGGCAGTTGGCTGGCTTTTGGCCCGCTCAATTGGGCTTCTATAAATACTCACGTCTTCGCCCCTTCCTTTCTATTGTGCTATCAGATTCCCAATAGAGTTTTTTCTTCTTTCCCACCTTCCTTCCGCGTTCTTTTCCGAACAGTGATTTTTCCGCTCCCTCTCTATGAACTTTTGGTAAAATGGCGAGCACTTCCCTTTCTATCTCTCAGGAAGTCATGCCTTTCTCTTCCACGCCCCCCCTCTGACGGTAGGGGAGCAGCGTCTTCTGATGCTAGAACATGCGTTCCAGAGGTCTTTGAGACGACCTCTGATTTCAAGGTCGAAAGACCTTCTTCGAAGCAGGGGCGAAGTGAGCCCACGTCTCGTTACGTTAGTTTAATAACGGACGTCGACAGGGTGATATGCGGTGTTAGTGGAGATTCCTTCTCGGGGGGGGGGGGGAGGGGAGGATATAACGACGTATAAAGCTGACTTCCTCAGTGTGTATACTCATCCATTTACCCTTAGCCCGGCGGTGCCCTCTATGCCTCCGATAGACCCCATGATCCTTGACTTCTCCGAACGGTATCAAGTGACTCTCGGCCAAATTCATCCGTCATTATGGCGCATCATTTACATGACCAGATATACGCGAATATGATCGAGGGGATGCCCTTCACTCTTGACCATCTGATCAGAATGTATAGCCCTCGACTCTTTCATGGGGGCCTAATTAAGCTTCATTGTCGGGCCTCAAGGGCCCTCTTTGCTTGTAACGATAAGGCTAGAACGGAGGGTGGATGAGCCGTTTCGTCCGAGTTAGGACTTCAAACTTGATTTCCTCAGAGAAGGTGCCATTCCCTGAAAAATGGAACATGAAGCGTAAGTGGACATACCTAGTTAACTGCCCATTTCTTTCTTTCTGATATATTTTTTCATGAACTGACTTCTTCCGCAGATACAACTGCCGCGGCGTATCCTGATGCGGTCAGGGATCTTTCAGCCTGGGTAGCCAAATTAGACTCGATATGCCCATACGTTAAGCGCACGTGCCGCTATTTGTCCAAGGGTCGATGGGAAGACAAGGATCACGGTGGGAATTCATTCTCTATTATGGTTTCAGTTTTACGAAGGTCGTTGTTAATTGCGCTCTCATTTCCCATGCTTTTTCTTTTTTTGGGCAGGTCTGGGGGAGGCCTCGAAAGCCAGGGTGGAAGATCCTAAGGATGATTCAGTAGCCCTAATCCTAGAAGTGTCGGGGTGACCCCGAGCTGGAGGTGAAAAGAAAGATAATCCCCTGATAGCACCTGAGGGGGGTGAAGGTTTGTATCCCCGCCTCGGGCTGAAGAGGCCAACGAGCGTGTATCGGGCACCGTTGCCGAGCTGGTTGATGGTACAAATTTCCCTCAAACCGAGGCGCGCTTGGTAGGTGGTTCGGGAGATATTATTCCTGAAGCTTCTCAGAAGCAAGAGGTGGCCCCGATCGATACGATCGAGGTTGTTGAAGTGGTCGACTCCCCTTCAGAGTCGTCTCTTCCTTCGAGGGGGATGCAAGATTTCCCCATACAAAGTCTTTCAATGCGGGGCGTCCAGTGGCGATAAGAATATGTTAGGAAAGCCTTCTGCTGTGCCTGAGAAAAAGCCTGAACCTGGCATTTCGCTCGTCTTCAGCGAGATCGACAGGCTATGTGAGCAGGTAATTTATTTGTAAATTAATCTTGTCGCTTTGTCCTTTCAACTTGCTAACCTTACTTCTTTCATGGTTCCAGGCCAAGGTGCTTTACAATCAATCATTTGCCGATTTCAAAGCCGAGTTGACTCGCCATGAGGGTGAATATAAGAGACTTACTGCGGAGGCGGATGAACTCAGGGCCCTTTCGATCAAGAAGGAGGAGGAACTCCGTAGCCTTCGGGGCTACTTGGAGGCGACGTCTCGGGAAAAGGCTCGCCTTGCTGAACAGGTTACATAGCTCCTGCTTGATTTTTGTCTGTATGTCTAACTGACTTCAATGTTTTAATATCTTTTGGTCGATTTTTGCAACTTAAGGAGAAAGACGTCCTTATAGGGAAGGAGCTCCGAGCCAGGGATTCTAAAATTCTTGAACTCAAATGGCACTTGAGTGAGACGATCTCGCAGAGAAATGCCCTCCGGGGAGAGGTGGTTTCGATGGGGCGTTTCCTCGAAGAAACAAGCTCAGCAAGTGTAAGAATCTCCATACTAAGTTGGCTACTACGTTATCCGAAGTCAAGGCTGAGGCCGAGGCGTTTGTGACCTCGCATAAGGAGGACACTGCTACTGCGAATGCTCAGGCCCGGAAGGTGTTCTAAGAGGCTGAGCTTTGCCTGACCTGAGCAGTGGAGCATGCCCGGTTAAAATCTCGGAGACGGATGCTCGAGGACATATATGCGGGGACATTGATATAATTGACGAAATTGAGAGGGTGAAGACCCTAGAAGAGGAAGTCGCGGACCTGCTTCCTCCCGAAGATGAGTCGAGCAGTGACTCGGGAGGCGATGAAGATGGAAGCAGAGTTCCTGAAGGGAGGAGGCCGTTGGAAACCCGGAGGTTATGGCCGAGGTTATCGAAAGTGTAGTTTTTGAGAGGGCCGTTGGTCCATATGCCTCGAGGGGGAAGTAGGCTAGGCTTTCTTTGATTCTTTGTATGGGGCTTTCAGAGAGCGTTTGCCGATGTAGCTTTTGTATTTTTTCGCATATGCGTATAAAAGAAAACCTTTTGGTTTCATCTTCCATGTATTCTGTTTGTGCACGACTTTCTTTGTTTTGAATTTATATGTCAGTTGATGATTGGCCAGGTGTACTGGACTTCGAATAATGACCCTTAGGTATAATATTCGGCCCTGAAGCTTTGTTAGGCTGGCCCGTAGGCCTTCGTGCTTTTGGTTGGCACAATCATTTGACTTAAGCCGACGATTTAGGCCGGCGACAGTGGCTCTCACGTACGTGCCATTAGGCATTTTTTAGTTAACTGTTTTGGGCTCAGTCTCCGAGTCGGATTTCAACTTGAGCTCGTTGGCCCCCATGTTTTGAATTCCAGGCTGGTCCTTAGGCTCTTACGTGTTATGTCGGTACGGCCGGCGTTCGAGCTCTTATGATTTCGCTCTTAGGTATTTTCAGTTAACTATTTCAGGCTCAGTCTTCGAGTCGGGTTTCGACTTGAGCTTATTGACCCTTAAGTTTTTTTATTAAAAGCTGGCCCTCAGGATCTTACGCGATGGGTTGGTACGACCTTTTTCATGAGCTGGCGGCAGTGGCTCTTACGCTTTAGGTCGATATGACCTTTTATATGGGCTGGCGACAGTGGCTCTTATGCATTGGGTCGGTATGACCTTTTATATGGGCTGGCGGCAGTGGCTCTTACGCATTGGGTCGGTATGACCTTTTTTATGGGCTGGCGGCAGTGGCTCTTACGCTTTAGGTCGGTATGACCTTTTGTATAGGCTTTATTCTTCCCTCATTAAAGATTTTTGAATTTGTGTTTTCTTGACTTTTTGATAGTTCGATAAAACCTCGATTGCGAGTCGTTATGTGGCGGTGATCGAGCACCTCGGGAGGTTTCGCTCGGTGGGCGAGTGTTTCGAAGCCTGTAGTTTTGGAGCTGACATGGTCAAAGCTCTTTTGCTAATGTCGAGGGTAGCTTGTTTTAACCGGTTCTTTTCGAAGTTCTTTCGAAGTAATTGAAGGCCTGTGATTTTGTAGTGACGGACGGGCGTCCCCGAGTCGCGTTAGTTTGGCCGGCAAAGCCTCGTAATCGTAGTCATTGTGTTTGGCCGGAGCCTTTCAGTCCCCGAGTGAAGTAATTTTCGGCGTCGATATCGAGGGTATGCCTTTTTAGCGGTCTTATAAGTTCGATATATAGCCTTAACTTTAAGATAGGGGTTATGCCTTTTGTGAGGTCTTATAAATTTTTACATGCCTTGCTTTGAGGTCTTACAGTTTTGTTACTTGGTAAAAGTATGGTTCATGCCTTGCTTGAGGTCTTACAATTTTGTTACTTTGGTACAAGTAAGGTTCATGCCTTGCTTGAGGTCTTACAGATATTGTTGTTGCCTTATATAGGTCTTACGAGACCAAGGTTGCCCACATGGGGTCTTATGGCCTCGGGTTTTTGATGAGTCGATGGGATGGCAATTAGCGACAGTCCCCGAGACATTGAAAGTTTTCTTTGCTCTGGAGCCGTTTTTGTAACCTTAATGCTGCCTCATTGAGGGCTTACAGGTTCGAAGCTTCCGACCCAGAGCTCATACGGCTTCGAGTTTTTGACGCCAGTCCCCAAGTGTTCAGGATGTTTTTGGCTTCTGGAGCCGTTGTTGTAAACTTGAAGGCTTCTTGACGCCAGTCCCCAAGCGTTCGGGATGCTAGTCCTCGAGTGTTCGGGACATTTTTGGGCCCTGGAGCCGTTTTTGTCAACTTGATATTGCCTAGTTGTGGGCTTACGAGCTCTAAGCTTTTGAACCGGAGGTCATATGGCTTTGAGTTTTTGATGCCAGTCCCGAGTGTTCGGGACGTTTTTGGCTTCTGGAGCCTTTTTTGTAAAAATAGCAAACATCTTTGGCACGTGTAATGCTTTGTCGGAGGGGGAAAGATATTTTTTGAATACTTGGTACAAGTATACATGTTCATGCTATCAGTGGCTCGGTTGTTCTATACGGGCACGGTTCATTTTACCGTTTGGCCCAGTACATCATTTTCCTATCGGGACCCTGTTTAGTGTGTCTCGGTTTCTCCGAGAAGGCGACCTTCCAGGGGGATGCCCCCAGTATTCGAGGTTGATTGAAGCGAAGCCTTGAATACTTGTTGGGTCTTCCTTGATAGCATATAGATGTTGCCTCATTAAAAACCTTGTCGGTAAAAACCCTTCTCGGGATAAAACCCGATCAAAGGAAAAGACTGCAACACATGCCTGTGAAAACTAAGGCCTTTGAGCTTTTAGCAGTAATAGAGTTTGAGCATCGATACATTCCAATTGCTTGGGAGTTGTTCGCCCTCTATGGTGCTGAGTTTGTAGGACCCTTTGCCAACCACCCCGAGGACGCGGTACAGTCCTTCCCAGTTCAGACCTAGCTTTCCTTCATTAGGATGTTGAGTATTCAAGGTGACTTTCCTTAGGACTAAGTCCCCGATTCCAAAATTGTTGGAGATTTGTTCTCCTGTTGTAGTATCTTTCGATCCTCTGTTTCTGTGCGGCTATTCGGACCAGCGAGGCTTCTCGCTTTTCATCTAATAGATCGAGAGCAGTAGTCATGACCTCATTGTTCGAGCTCTCGATGGCATGTCGGAATCTGGAGGTAGGTTCTCCGTCCTCGACCAGTATCAAAACCTCGACGCCATATACAAGGGAGAAAGGCGTTTCCCCCGTGCTTGATTTTGGGGTTGTTCGATATGCCCAGAGTACTTCGGGTAATATTTCTCTCCATCTTCCTTTTGCGCTTTCCAACTTCTTCTTTATGTTTTGAATGATGGTTTTGTTTGTGGACTCGGCTTGGCCATTTGCAAATGGGTGGTAGGGCGTTGATAGGATCCTTTTGATCTTGTGGTCCTCGAGGAACTGAGTCATTTTGCTTCTGTTGAATTGCTTCTCGTTATCACACGTTATCTCAGAAGGAATTCCGAATCGGCACATGATATGGTCCCAGATGAAATTAATGACTTCTTTTTCTCTTATTTTTTCGAAGGCCTGTGCTTCAACCCATTTTGTGAAGTAGTCAGTCATAAATAATATACATCTAGCTTTACCTGGTGCCGTTTGCTAGAGGTCCGACGATGTCCATCCCCCATTTCATGAACGGCCACGGCGACAGAACTGAATGTAGTTGTTCACCAGGTAGGTGGATCGTTGGTGTCACGACCCAAACTGGAGGGCCATGACTAGCACCCGGCCATACTTACCGAGCACAAACATACATTTTATCTAACCTTCTTTATTATCTTTTAGGGCTGACGAGATCAATATAAATGGTAGACATGGGTCTTGGACAACCAACAATAAAATATGATGGCATGAACATACATAACATGGGATGACTAGACAATCAAGAAACTATATATAAGGTACGAGCTACCACGCTACCATGAGAGACTATACAACAAAAACCAGCCGACAAGGCCTACCAAACTATACATGAGTCGACACCTGTCTATGAGCCTCTAAAGGAACATAAGTGTTGCAACATAACCGGAACAGGGCCCCGACATACCCATAATGTCCATAACAAAAATGCATACCAAGACCACGGCAAGTCCGAAGAAGGGATCTCACCAATCACCGCTAAACTGGACAGCCTACTATGGTGGGGGAGCTGCGCGTGCCTGTCTATCAGGACCTGCAGCACGGCATGCAGCGTCCACAAATAAAAGGACGTTAGTACGAATAAAGTACTGAGTATGTAAGGCAGGGAACCATAAGTACGACAGTAATGTAAGCAGGGATAGAGAATAAATAACCTGTAACATCTGGGTACCTCTGAGGGCTACTGACATGAAATGCGTGATACATATGTATATATACATAAACTTTTAAAACATACGCCTCTGTGGGCATCATCATCATATCGTACCCGGCCGTAATAGGCTCGGTAAAAACGTACCCGGCCATCATAAGGCTCAGTAGAATCGTACCCGGACACGTGGAGCTCGGTAAAACCCAACTGATTAGTGGTTGCACAATAGGTGCCGTACCCGGCCGACTATAGCGCGGCTCGGTAGAGTAAAATAGATACTATATATATAATGCATGCTCGACTCACGGAATCACGTTCTAAACCTTTTGGAGTGACGTAAGGTCGATATTCTCCGTACACATAATTCGGACTAACTCTTCATCAAGAATCTTATAAGAATCAGGAAGTACCAACATTGATAACATAAGAATAAGAGAAGTAACCTCAACAAAAATTGTTCCATAAGAAGGGAAACAATGTAAGTACTGCTAGCTTCTAAGAGTAGAGTATCTTTGGAAGCTCGTTCATTACATTATGTACAATCGGAGTCGTGCAAAGGAAGGAAAGGGATAGCCTCACATACCTTGTATATACTGCCCCATTCTCAAGCTATGCAATTCACGACTCCTTAGTCTACAATAAGAGAAACGATACTATAGTTACCATTCAAGCGTCATAACTATTATGTATCGACCACAACCTATTTTACGATGAAACGGACAGCACCTCCCCTATATATATGACTTCACACAATTCCAAACAATCACCAAACAGCCTAAACAACATCAATAATAATCATATTGAGCCTCCCAAAACAGTCCACGCACAACCTAATCACTTCATACATACGACGGCCACCGTAGTCGTGTCAAACAACCCGGAAATGTTACGAAGAACTATCAGCCCACAACCCTACATCTATATGGTGTTTCCCCACACCCTTCCTCCTCCAAAACTCCACAAAACAGTAGTAAAACACGCAGCCCAACAGCAACACAAAACAGTCCACAAAACAGTCCGCTACAAGTGAATAACTCGAACTCACGGCTTCCGATCACCGTCCCGTGAGTTCTTACATGTATAGAACGAATTACCATGAATTTACAGCAGAATAAATGTATGAAAGATAGCATTAAACTCACCTTACTTGGTGGATAACTTAGCCCTTATCTTGGTTCTTCAAACTCTAGGGTTTACCCCCAATTTGAACTTGAAAGAGAGGAAAAATCAATTAGGGTTTGTGGATAATTTTAGGGAGGAAGTTTGCAGGGGTTTAGGTCTGGTTATTTGTGAAATATAATGAGGGATATATTGCAGGAGATAAGCCTTTTAATGGGCTCTTTTTCTGACCCGAAATTGCCTCTTTTTGGGCTATCATTTAACCAAGTAGGTGACCCACCTACTTGTCACCTAGCAGCTTGTGCAGTCTCGCAAAAATGTCTATATCTCTCTACTCCAATGTCGTATTGATAAACGGTTTAATGCGTTGGAAACTAGACTCATAGATCTTCAATTTTGTGGGTAGATCACCCCGTATTTCCAAGTATATTGGGAGAAAAGCTTAATAACATTTGACCTACAGTTTAAGTAAAACTATGAACCTAAGTTGCAACAACTCTTGTCGACTTTTGTTTCATAACTCGTTTGACTTCAAGACTATGATACGGATATTTTATGATTCATATGCCTTAAAATACGACCTCTTGAGAGTATTAAGCACCCCTAGGTTTACCCAAAATACGGCTGACAACATCCTTGATTCGTTTAACTTCTAATACTTATTAACCACCCTTATACACCTTTGTATCATTTAAGACCAATAGGATTAACCTCTTATCATCTTAAAGATAATCTCTTCAGGGATTTATGTCGACGACCTTATGGCATGAACCAACGTATGTGAATATGGGTTGTAACACCCTCCCCCCCTTAGGAACATTCATCCTCGAATGTAAGGGTTTATGGGGAGTCCAAATCATCGTGTATTCCAACGGAAATTCCCGGTCAATTTTCCCCTATAAAATGATTACTAGCAAAACTTGCAAGAAGTTAAGCCCAACGTATGGCCTCAGAAGGCTACACAAAGCATTATGGACATGTACATTATCTGCATATCACCATTTTGTATTAAGGAAGTGTATTTTCAAGTTATTGCTTACCTCATAGAGCCGTTTCACCTTCCAATGTATCCTGCGTTCCACCAGCATCCTTGTTATCTTCATTCTGAAATAGGTAAGGGTATTTAGACCTCATCTCCTCTTCCGCTTCCCATGTCATTTCTTCCATATTCTTGTTCCTCCACAATACTTTGACAGAAGCTACATCTTTTCTTCTCAGCTTGCGGACTTGTCGATCTAATATAGCCATTGGCACTTCATCATACGATAAATCCTCTGTAACTTGTACATCTTTGATAGGGACAACTCGAGAAGGGTCTCCAATACATTTCCTCAACATAGATACATAGAATACCGGATGGACAAATTCCAATTCGGATGGCAATTCTAACTCATAAGCAACCTGTCCAATTCGTCGAAGAATTTTGTACGGACCGATATACCGTGGACTCAGCTTACCCTTCTTCCCAAAACGCATAACACCCTTCATCGGCGAGATCCTCAAGAAAACCCAATCACCAACCTCAAACTCCAGATCACGACGTCGGACATCAGAATAAGACTTTTGCCAGCTTTGTGCCGTCCTCAATCGCTCCTGTATCACTTTCACCTTCTCAATGGCTTGGTGAATCAAATCTGGCCCATATAATTCTGTTTCACCGACTTCGAACCATCCAACTGGTGATCTACATCTCCTCCCGTATAGTGCCTCGTATGGGGCCATTTTAATACTGGAATGGTAGTTATTATTGTAGGAAAATTCTATGAGTGGAAGATGGTCATCCCAATTTCCCTTAAAATCTAGAACACATGCTCGTAGCATATCTTCAAGTGTCTGAATGGTACGTTCAGCCTGTCCGTCAGTCTGTGGATGAAATGCAGTGCTGAGATTCACTTGTGTGCCTAAACCTTTCTGAAAAGACCTTCAAAAGTTAGCCGTAAATTGAGCTCCTCGGTCTGATATAATAGATATTGGTACACCATGAAGCCTAACAATCTCCTTGATATACAACTTCGCATAATCTTTAGCCGCGTAAGTTGTCTTATCTGGCAGAAAATGGGCACATTTTGTAAGTCGATCAACTATCACCCAGATGGAGTCAAACTGATGATCAGAGCGAGGTAACCCAATAATGAAGTCCATATTAATCACCTCCCATTTCCAGGTCGGAATCTCTATATTCTGAAGCAATCCACCGGGTTTCTGATGTTCGATCTTTACTTGTTGACAATTGGGACACTGGGCTACAAATTCTGCAATAGACTTCTTCATGTTATCCCACCAATACTGCTCCTTAATGTCATGATACATCTTTGTCGAGCCGGGATGGATGGAGTATCGGGATTGATGAATCTCATTCATAATCTTCTCTCGCAACCCTGCCAAATAAGGCACACATAATCGGCCCTGGTATCTCAGTGCCCCATCTCCTCTGATCTCAAAAGCCGAAATTTTACACTGCTGAATGCTCTCTCTCAATCGTACTAAGATAGGATCTTCATATTGCCGTGCTTTTACCTCGGCTACCAAAGATGATTCTGATGTATTATGTACAGTAACACCTCCGTTATCAGAGTCTAACAATCTGATTCTCATATTGGCTAGCTGATGAAGCTCTTTAGTCAACCCCCATCTACCTACCTCAATATGTACTAAGCTTCCCATTGACTTACGGCTGAGAGCGTCTGCCACAACATTGGCTTTACCGGGATGATACAATATCTCGACGTCGTAGTCTTTCAGTAATTCAAGCCACCTACGCTGCCTCAAATTCAACTCTTTCTGCTTGAAGATGTATTGTAAACTCTTGTGATCTGTGTAGATGTCAACATGGACGCCGTATAAGTAGTGCCGCCATATCTTCAAAGCATATATTACTGCAGCCAATTCCAAATCATGGGTTGGATAATTCTTTTCATGCTTCTTCAATTGTCTAGATGCATAAGCAATCACCTTCTCACGTTGCATCAATACGCACCCCAAACCTATACCTGAGGCATCACAATATACCACATAACCTTCTGGTCCTTCAGGAAGAGTGAGCACT
>NW_017671432.1:11563-103989 GCF_001879085.1 Nicotiana attenuata | reverse complement strand
TTTTATCTAACCTTCTTTATTATCTTTTAGGGCTGACGAGATCAATATAAATGGTAGACATGGGTCTTGGACAACCAACAATAAAATATGATGGCATGAACATACATAACATGGGATGACTAGACAATCAAGAAACTATATATAAGGTACGAGCTACCACGCTACCATGAGAGACTATACAACAAAAACCAGCCGACAAGGCCTACCAAACTATACATGAGTCGACACCTGTCTATGAGCCTCTAAAGGAACATAAGTGTTGCAACATAGCCGGAACAGGGCCCCGACATACCCATAATGTCCATAACAAAAATGCATACCAAGACCACGGCAAGTCCGAAGAAGGGATCTCACCAATCACCGCTAAACTGGACAGCCTACTATGGTGGGGGAGCTGCGCCTGCCTGTCTATCAGGACCTGCAGCACGACATGCAGCGTCCACAAATAAAAGGACGTCAGTACGAATAAAGTACTGAGTATGTAAGGCAGGGAACCATAAGTACGACAGTAATGTAAGCAGGGATAGAGAATAAATAACCTGTAACATCTGGGTACCTCTGAGGGCTACTGACATGAAATGCGTGATACATATGTATATATACATAAACTTTTAAAACATACGCCTCTGTGGGCATCATCATCATATCGTACCCGGCCGTAATAGGCTCGGTAAAAACGTACCCGGCCATCATAAGGCTCAGTAGAATCGTACCCGGACACGTGGAGCTCGGTAAAACCCAACTGATTAGTGGTTGCACAATAGGTGCCGTACCCGGCCGACTATAGCGCGGCTCGGTAGAGTAAAATAGATACTATATATATAATGCATGCTCGACTCACGGAATCACGTTCTAAACCTTTTGGAGTGACGTAAGGTCGATATTCTCCGTACACAATATTAGGACTAACTCTTCATCAAGAATCTTATAAGAATCAGGAAGTACCAACATTGATAACATAAGAATAAGAGAAGTAACCTCAACAAAAATTGTTCCATAAGAAGGGAAACAATGTAAGTACTGCTAGCTTCTAAGAGCAGAGTATCTTTGGAAGCTCGTTCATTGCATTATGTACAATCGGAGTCGTGCAAAAGAAGGAAAGGGATAGCCTCACATACCTTGTATATACTGCCCCAATCTCAAGCTATGAAATTTTCACGACTCCTTAGTCTACAATAATAGAAACGATACTATAGTTACCATTCAAGCGTCATAACTATTATGTATCGACCACAACCTATTTTATGATGAAACGGACAGCACCTCCCCTATATATATGACTTCACACAATTCCAAACAATAGCCAAACAGCCTAAAAAACATCAATAATAATCATATTGAGCCTCCCACAACAGTCCACGCACAACCTAATCACTTCATACATACGACGACCACCGTAGTCGTGTCAAACGACCCGGAAATGTTACGAAGAACTATACAGCCCACAACCCTACATATATATGGTGTTTCTCCACACCCTTCCTCCTCCAAAACTCCACAAAACAGTAGTAAAACACGCAGCCCAACAGCAACACAAAACAGTCCACAAAACAGTCCGCTACAAGTGAATAACTCGAACTCACGGCTTCCGATCACCGTCCCGTGAGTTCTTACATGTATAGAACGAATTACCATGAATTCACAGCAGAATAAATGTATGAAAGATAGCAGTAAACTCACCTTACTTGGTGGATAACTTAGCCCTTATCTTGGTTCTTCAAACTCTAGGGTTTACCCCCAATTTGAACTTGAAAGAGAGGAAAAATCAATTAGGGTTTGTGGATAATTTTTGGGAGGAAGTTTGCAGGGGTTTAGGTCTGGTTATTTGTGAAATATAATGAGGGATATATTGCAGGAGATAAGCCTTTTAATTGGCTCTTTTCTGACCCGAAATTGCCTCTTTTTGGGCTATCATTTAACCAAGTAGGTGACCCACCTACTTGTCACCTAGCAGCTTGTGCAGTCTCGCAAAAATGTCTATATCTCTCTACTCCAATGTCGTATTGATAAACGGTTTAATGCGTTGGAAACTAGACTCATAGATCTTCAATTTTGTGGGTAGATCACCCCGTATTTCCAAGTATATTGGGAGAAAAGCTTAATAACATTTGACCTACAGTTTAAGTAAAACTATGAACCTAAGTTGCAACAACTCTTGTCGACTTTTGTTTCATAACTCGTTTGACTTCAAGACTATGATACGGATATTTTATGATTCATATGCCTTAAAATACGACCTCTTGAGAGTATTAAGCACCCCTAGGTTTACCCAAAATACGGCTGACAACATCCTTGATTCGTTTAACTTCTAATACTTGTTAACCACCCTTATACACCTTTGTATCATTTAAGACCAATAGTATTAACCTCTTATCATCTTAAAGATAATCTCTTCAGGGATTTACGTCAACGACCTTATGGCATGAACTAACGTATGTGAATATGGGTTGTAACAGTTGGGGTGAATCTCTGGAATTTGTCGCATTTGCGGACGAATTTTTTGGAGTCTTTCTCCATGCTATCCTAATAGTAGCCTGCCCTGATTATTTTTCGAACTAAGGAATCGGCACCAGAGTGATTTCCGCAGGTGCCCTCGTGGATCTCTCAGAGCACATAGTCTGTGTCTCCCAGCCCCAAACATACTGCTAAGGGGCCATCAAAAGTTCTTCTGTAAAGAGTTCTGTTTTCGTCGAGCGAGAATCGAGCAGCTTTGGTTCGCAAGGCCCTCGACTCTTTTAGGTCTACGGGTAGCTTCCCGCTTTCCAAATAATCGATATATTTATTTCTCCAATCCCATGTGAGGCTAGTGGAGTTGATCTCGGAATGGCCTTCCTCGATCATTGATTTGGATAGTTGAACAACAGATCCAGGGAGTATGTCATCTTCCTCGACAGACGACCCCAGGTTTGCGAAGGCATCGGCTTTGCTGTTTTCCTCTCGACGTATGTGAACCAGAGTCCATTATTTGAAGCTAAATGTGACTTGAATTTTGTCTAAGTATCTTTGCATCCTGTCTTCCCAAACCTCGAAGCTCCCATTTACCTGATTTACCACCAAGAGAGAATCGCATTTTGCTTCAACGACTTCAGCTCCTAGGACTTTGGCCAATTCTAGACCTGCAATCATAGCCTCATACTCGGCTTCATTATTAGTTAACCATGCAGTTTTTACAGATTGTCTAATCACGCCGCCCATAGGTGGCTTTAGAACTATGCCGAGCCTGGATCCTCTTACGTTCAAGGCGCCATCAGTGAACAGGGTCCATACCCCGTGTCACGCCCCAAATTCGAGGGACATGACCGGCGCCCGACCGGGTAGCCCCAGCCAAGCGAACCTGGATGCCTTTCCTAACCTAGATGTTACCCCATGTTTTCCTTACTCAATTATTCCAAGAATTTGCCAAATAATTAATTAAGAACACTTTTTTATTTACAAAACACATACATACTTGCATGATAGTAATGAAATCACCAACTCGTTACCAATGTATGAAAATACGGATCTACACAAGTTTGTAACCCACATCTACTGTCTACAGAGCCTCTAAAAGTACAACAGGATAATATAGTATTTGCCGGTAACAAGGCTCCGGCTATACCTTACACAAAATCAAAAATAAGACTCCGAAAAAAGCGGCCTGAGCCACGCAGGGCCCCGAGAGGAAAGGGGCTCACCAAAAAGCTGATGGAGGACGAAGGGGAGCTACGATCGGTGGACTGGAGTACCTGCTACGGATCCACCTACAATCATAACACGAATGTAGCGCCCCCGGCAAAAGGGACGTCAGTACATTTGAATTGTACTGGTATGTATGAACAAACTTTGCTCCAAGTAATCTCGAACCATAAGCAAGTAAGTAGCAGCAATAAAAGTGACAACCAAATCCACAAGGAGGGAACAATTAAGCCAACAGGTATACAATCTCTCCTCCATAAACAAGCATGTAATTGTAATGGAAATAACAATCGAATCCACAAAGAAAGAGTAATTCAACAAGTTTACAATCTCTCCTGTTTCCCCTTCCACATTTCCACATCAATAAATTCACAATTTGTTCATAGTTCATTTCAAAAGCGATTTCGATCGCTTTCCAACCTTATTACCTCGGCCACCCTTATTACCTCGGCCACCTTTATTACCACAACCCACACCTTATTTCTTCGTGTTGCGGCGCGCAACCCGATCCCACCGAACATTCATAATTCACAAACTACACAACAACAACAACAATTCAGAAAGAATAACAACAACAATCCTCAAGAAACAACAACAATAGCCCTCAAGGAACAACAACAACACTTTACAAAGAATAACAACAACAATCCTCAAGAAACAACAACAATGACCCTCAAAGAACAACAACAACAATTTACATGAACTTCCATGGCCATCAATACCATTTCCATGTATTCCACTACTCATATGCATTAATAGGTCACAACGATAATTTCCACGACAAACCACATATGTTACTACCACGGTCATTCCGATCACATCAATTCCCATTTCCTTCCATTACTTGTTTCACAGTTCTTACCACATAGTACATTCACAATCGCAAACTTGGTTTATTTCTACTTACTTGCATCAATATAACGAAGGCACAACCACAATCATTCAACCATACCACTCACAGGAATTTCACAAACAAATCACGTAGAAATCACATACCAAGCACTCAAACACCCAAACAAGGCGATGCTACAAGTTCAAGGTTAGCCATACATACCTGGAGCCGAGTTCCCTTTTAACCTCTATTTCCAATTCACCAAATGGTCTAGCAATGTCAATCTAGTGCACAAGTTAACGCGTATGACTTAGAAAAGAAGTTCACAATTTCTACTCAAACTTATTTAGGTCATCAACCCATCTTTGTACCATCTTTTACTCCTACCCAATTACTCTCACTAGGTTTTAGGTTATAGAATGACATGCATGTATGAGTTCAACCACTATTTTCAAACACCAATGCATGAGACTCCCCCCCCCCTCCTCTTAGTTTAAACAAGAATTTTAGTGAAAAGGGTTAGGGATGTTACCTGCAAGAAAAAGGGGGATGAAGATAAGCTTGAAATTTCCCGGCCTGGATGGTTTTGAAGAATTCAAATTTTGGAGAAGATGACTTTCTCTCTCAAGACCCTCTCTTTCTCTCTCTTATTTTGTGCAGAAGATCGTTAAAAATGAGGGGCTGGGGGTGTTTTATTAAAAAGGGGGTCGGGTATAAAATTTAGAAAATAGAAGCCCGAACAAGATCTGCGGTTGCATTCTGCGATCGCAGAACTGAAATGCGGTCCGCAGATTGGACCGCAGAACTGCCGCCAAAACTCTGATGATTCTATTTGGGTCTGCGACAGGAATGCGGTCGCATTGTGCACCGCAGAAATGACCTTCACAAATCCTTGAGGAACTTATGCGACGATTATGCGGTCCGCATATTGGTTATGCGATCGCATAATAGACCGCATTTTCAACATTAACTTTTGACAACTCTTCTGTTCCACTCTGCGGTAGAAATGCGGTCCGCATATCAATTATGCGGTCGCATTTTGGACCGCATTTTGATCTCAAGTTTAACCAAACCACAAATTCACTATGCGGTAGGAATGCGGTCTGCATACCAGATCTGCGACCGCATTCTTGACCGCATAATGGCATTTTTCTGGGAAATTTATTCTTTTGATTTTTTACAAGCTTAGATCAATACCAAGGGCTCGCCGCGAAGAATTCTACGCATTTCTAACACATATTCGGAGTCGACACCACAAGATACTAGGTTTTGAGCCAAAAAATTTTACGGGGCCTCACATCCTCCCCCACTTAAAATCATTCGCCCCTGAATGAGGACCTATTTCAAACTTTTTAGTATTTCAAAGATCAGTTGGTTTTGAAAACATGTTATGCAAATTCCTACACATTTCACTATCTCCCAAATTTTTAGAAAATTTTTTGCCAGAGTTTCATTTGTAATTTGGACATCTCTACCTGACAGAGGGCCCCCGAAACACAAATTCCAAACACCATAACAGAATTACAACCATTCTTACAACTGTCATATAATTTCCTACCTTAACAATTGCACACATTTGATCACTTGATACGGTTTGCTTATGAATCAGTTATTTCAATGAGTTTCACATAATTTAGCCATTTCAACACATTACAAGCATACAAGTAATTCATTACCAACTTATACAACCATTACTTGATTACTTTACACAAGAGTCTTTATAAGGCTTTCATTTACCAAAGAAATGTTCACGACTTGAAACAATCCCTACACCTATAAGTCTTGCACAACTAGAGGGACTTCACTAGCATTTAGGAAGGAATCAACTTGGACACAATGGTAGTTGTTTTAGAGATAGAAAGGTCACATAATTTATTCTAGACTTGATCAAATAGATGGGGATATTTCTCTTTCATTTCTTTCTCCGCTTCCCACGTAGCTTCCTCAATTTGTTGACTTCGCCACAACACCTTAACTGAGGCAACTTCCTTATTTCTCAATTTACGGACTTGTCTATCAAGAATGGCAACCAGAACTTCTTCATACGACAACTCTTCATTAACCTCGATAGTCTCGACTGGCACGATGGTGGATGGATCTCCAACCACTTTCTTCAACATGGACACATGGAACACCGGATGCACTAATGACATTTCGGGAGGCAATTCCAACCTATAGGCCACCTGCCCTACCCTTTGAACGATCCGGTACGACCCGACGTACCTAGGATTCAACTTACCTTTCTTCCCGAATCGCATGACTCCCTTCATAGGAGATACCCTCAAGATCAGGCAAAGAAGAAGAAAGTTGGGGATCACAATGGTAATCATAAGTCTACTGGGATTAAGGGAGGTGAATCAGCTAAGGATTTGGAGAAGGTAAAGGAATCTACATTGATTAGTAAAGATTATAAGGCTTATAATGTTGTGAATGCTTCCTTAAATAAAGAAGGGTTTGATTCTAGACGTATTAAAAAGGAAGCTGTGGGAGCTGCAAATAAGGAAAGGGAGGCAGCATTAAAGGAGATCAAATTGAGTCCTACTCCAGTAGGGATTCAATCTCCAGCTACAAAGGGAGTCTTGGAAGTACCTAAGGCAACTGCTCCTAGTTCGATTGATGCAAGGAATAAACAAGAGTTTAGAAAAAGAATCCACAATTGAGTGGGTGCAGAGAAGATTTGGAACAAACAAGGAGGAACTCAGACTACTCAATGTGACAACCAACCATTCGTGTCAAGACATTCCATCTCAAGATGTTGCTGGGAAGCTAGATGAATATAATGAGGTAAACCCTAGTGCTTCTAGGGATGTTTTGGCCTATGTTGATGGGGTTCCGGTGTATGCATTGAGGAACGAACAAGTTGGGGATGTTGATATGGAGGTAGAGAAGGATACAGTGTGTCAAGATCAACAAAAAGCCCATGGGAAGGCTAGTGATCTTAATGGAACAGTATTTCCTAGCAGTGTTGCAGGAGAATCTAGGAAACATGAGAGTAATTTTGAGCTAAAAGAGGTAGCTTTGAGACTTCAAGAACCAGTTGAACATGCCATAGTTACTAGAGAGCCTGGGGAACTTGAAACACTGCCTATGGCATGTGCTTCTGAGACTGGATCACCTATGCAGATTCAAGTTAATATTCCATTGATGTATCCAAATCAAATTTTGCATGATATTATAACTCACAAAGAGTTGCAAATTGATATGCAAGATGCATTGGTTGATCAACAACAACAATTTGAAGAAGAGGGAGATGATGAATCTAATGCTGAGAACTTTAAAGCAGATGCAAGGGAAGGTGATATATCTCCTAAGGCAGCAGCTAGAAGTGCAAAGAAAGGAAAGAAGTAGACACAATCAAAGAAACAACAGCAACCTACAAGAATTTTGCCTAAGAGTGCAGCCTCAACTACAAGATGATGATCAAGACATTGATATGGAATATTAGGTGTGTTAAGACTCAAAAGGCCTTTCAGAGAGTTATTAATAAGCAAAGGGAACATGGCTTTTTCATTGTTGCACTTATGGATCCATTTCAAAATAAGAGATATATCAAGAATTATAGAAGAAGATTGGGATTGGAAGCTGCAATTTCAAATGTGAATGGAAAGATTTGGCTTTTCTTTTATGCTGTAGTTGAGTGGGACTTATTGATTGATACTGAGCAACAGATGACCATCAGGGTGTATCATCAAGAATTAGGTAAGTATATTATGATGGCTTTTGTTTATGCAAAATGTTGTGCACTGGAAGGCTTGAATTATAGGACAATCAAACTATTTGGCTAGTGATATGGAGCTGCCTTGGTTGGTTGGTGGGGATTTCAATGTTGTTCTTGGTGAGGTGGAAAAGATAGGTGACCAGCCAGTGTATCCTCCAGAATATGAAGATTTTGCTTTTTGTGTTAACTTTTGTGGGCTGTTTGATCTTGGCTACAAGGGTACTCCTTTCACTTGGTGAAATGGAAGGCCAAATGAGGAATGCATCTTTAAGAGATTAGACAGAATATTGGTAAACTTGCCTTTCCAAACAATGTTCCCTAATATAGAGGTGAAGCATCTCATCACAACAGGCTCAGATCATGCCCCACTATTGATGAGATGTGGTGAGGAGGCAATGAAGTTTGTTAAACCATTCTAGTTCCTGAATTTTTGGGCAAAACATGAGACCTTTATGGAAGTTGTGAAGCAGAATTGGATGGCTGACTTTATAGGGGATCCACTCTTGATGTTCAATTAGAAATTAAAGAGAGTTAAAATTGCTCTTTCTAAATGGAGCAAATTGACCTATGGGGATATATTCAAGTAGTTGGCTATCAGGGAGGATGTGGTTAGGATCAAGGAGATGTTGTTTGAAGAAGATCCTTCTGTGGAGAATAGAATTGTACTTCAACAAGCTCAAGCAGAGTTGAAGAAGTACTTGAGCATTGAAGAGCAGTACTGGAAGCAAAAGTAGACATGAGTTGGTTTGAGGAAGGGGACAGAAATACTAGATTCTTCCATAACCTTGTTAATGGCAAGAGGCAAAAGCTGCAATTAAAAAGGATCCAGAATAGTGATGGCGCATGGATTGAATCACAAGAACTTCTGTCCAATGCTGTAGTAGAATTTTTCAAGAAACAGTTCACTAAGGAGGAGGATCCTACAAGTTTTTATCTTTCAAACGATGTACCTTCAATGGTCACAAGGGAGCAGAACCTAGAGATATGTAGATTGCCTACTAGAGACGAGGTTAAGGCAGCAGTATTTGCATTGTGTAGTGAGAGTGCAAGTGCTCCAGATGGCTTTTCTGGCTTATTCTTTCAATCATGCTGGGACATTGTAGGTGAGGATATTCATAAGTTGCTGATTTTATTCTATGAGGGTTGTCCTTTGCCTAATTCTATAACTCATACAAACCTTTTCTTGCTGCCCAACAAGCCTAGAGTTCAAACATTCTCTGATCTTAGACCTATAAGTTTGAGTAATTTCATTAATAAGGTGTTTTCAAGGGTGGTTCAGATAGATTGGAGAAGATACTGCCTTTACTGATCTCTTCAGATCAATCCGGATTTGTTAAGGGAAGGAGTATATTTGAGAATATTCTTTAAACACAAAAGATTGTTACAGGCATTAGATTAAGGTGGAACCTGCCAATGTTGTAATTAAGATGGATATGGAAAAGGCTTATGATAGGGTGTCATGGAAATACTTGATGCAAGTGTTAAGGAAGATGGGGTTTGCAGAATGCTTCATCAATATGGTGTGGAATATGATTGCTAACAATTGGTACTCAGTCATGGTTAATGGGCAAGCATCAGGATTTTTTCATTCAACAAGGGGTGTGAAGCAAGGGGATCAACTATCCCCAGCTTTGTTCATTCTGTCAGCTGAAGTTTTATCAAGATCACTGAAGAAAATGTTTGAAGACAAGCAGTTTAGAGGATTTGGAATGCCAAAGTGGACTGATCCTTTGAACTACCTTACCTATGCTGATGACACTATTATATTTGCCTCTACAGATCCTTACTCATTACAAAAGATTGTTGATGTGTTGGTTCAGTATGAACACCCTTCTTGACAGTTGATAAACAAGGCAAAAAGATCATACTATATGCATGCTAATATAGCTGGGACACTGGTGAACACAGTATGGAATATCACTGGATTCTCAAAGGATGCATTCCCTTTTACTTACCTTGGCTGTCCAATATTTTATACAAGAAGAAGGAAGTATTATTACAATGATTTGCTCCAGAAAGTGAAGGCAAAGCTACACTCTTGGAAAGGAAGCTAGTGTCCTATGGGGGGAAAGCTACTCTTATCTCTAGTGTGTTGCAAAGCATGCCTACACACATTCTTTCAATGCTTGATCCACCTAATAATGTTCTTGAACACTTACATAAAACTTTTGCAAAGTTCTTCTGGAGCAATAAGGAAGAGGGCAGAAGCAGGCATTGGACAAAGTGGCAGAATCTATGTCTTCCTAAGGAGGAGGGAGGAGTAGGTTTTAGATCTTTGATTGATGTCTCAAAGGCCTTATTTGCTAAATTGTGGTGGAGATATAGAACTACCAAGTCATTATGGTCCAATTTCATGCGGAACAAGTATTTCAAAAAAGAACTACCTACTGTGGTTCAATTTAGGAAAGGATCACATATTTGGAGGAAAATGTTAGAGGCAAGGGAAAAAGTTGAGCATGAAATCTTATGGGAAATGAACAGGGGGTCTACTAATGTTTGGTATGAAAACTGGACTGGATTAGGGGCCTTATATCATGTAGTACCTCCAGAATTCTCAATCAATGAAGAATTGCAAGAAGTGGCTGAATTGAGAGATGATGAAGACTGGAATGAGAAACTTCTGGATCAATCTTTCCCACAAAATATTGCTAATCACATTAGACAAGAAGTGCACTTTGTTGATGCTAATGATTACTGGGATACCCCAAGATGGATGCCAACATCTTCAGGTAAGTTTACTATTAGTAGTGCATGGAGAATTTTGAGACATAGAGAGCCAAGTAATCCTAAACTTGCCAAGTTATGGACCAAGCTATTACCTTTCAAAATTTCTTTGAACCTTGCAAATCTAAGTTGCTCTCCCTCGGATGTTGCTGCCCTGAAACCTGGAACCTGACCAATGAAAACTCGCTGCTCTGAGTGTGGTCTAGCTTCGGCACGTACTCCTCATCGACCTCTGCCTTTGTCTCTAGCAATACCTGCACCGAAAGCAGCGTCATCGATAACCGCAGCTCGTGTCCTCCGTCGGTGAGAGAATGGAAGGATAAAAGTTAAAACTCCAAGATCAATAAGCTCGCACGATAAGAGTGAAGGAAGTGAGATTGTCCTAATAGTTCCATAGCCTCTCGAAGATAAGTACAAACGTTTCCGTACCGATCCGCAAGACTATACTAAACTAGTTTATGACTCGTAGCACCTATGAACCTAAAGCTCTAATACCAACTTGTCACGACCCAATTTTCCCTCCGTTGGGTTTCGTGATGGCACCTAGTCTTAAGGACTAGGTAAGCCTAATGATTGCGGAATAACAACAATAAATAATAACATCTAAAATGAATCCTTTACACAATGAACATCTTCCCAAAACCCGATAGTACAAGTCATAAGCTCTGCAGAGTTTCGCTACAATTTCTACACACAACCGTATGGAAATAAGTATAACAGTGTTAATATAAAATAGGAAGGTGACTCCGAAGCCTGCGAATGCAGCAGCAGGGCTATCTTGAGTCTCCTCGGCAAGAATTCGCACAGCTACTAGCGAACAATACCTGGATCTGCACAAAAAATGTGCAGAAGTGTAGTATGAGCACACCACAGCGGTGCCCAGTAAGTATAAAGACTAACCTCGGTGGAGTAGTGACGAGGAACAGTCAAGACACCTACTGGTCTAATATACAGAACATGATATTTACATAGAGACTACGCGATACCGCTAACAATATAGTAATTAAAAATATGGAAAGAAAATAGCAAGTACATCAGGGGAACACCATAAGGAAAACACGGAAAGGTAAGCGAGAATACAACCCAAATCTGAAATCACAAATACAGTAAAGACAAGTCATAACTCAACAACTCCGATAGTTTTCACTTTAAGTCTTAACCAGCAAGCGTCAATCAAATAGTCAAACCTTTCAAGTGATAAAAATGTTTCGAAATATACTTCATTCAAATAAATGTTCTTTTCAAAAAGAGTTCTTTCAAAATAAATGCTTTTCGAATATAATCTTTTCAAATAGATAACCTTCGCATATCAGTCACCCTGTGACACCTCATCTCATAATCATACAATACGGGTCTTAATACCTGAACCCTAACACTTGGCATCCTGTGCCTCATCACACCTCCTGATCATACTGACAACTCACGTGCCCCAAAAGAGTCATTCTCACATGGAGGGCAAATAACAAGGGTGTGAGTCTATACTCAGAAATCTCAAAGAGCCTCCTACCCGATAAGGGTGATTAACCACGTGTATGCTTGTGCAAGTGTCCTAACATAGTTCGTACCAACTAGTAAGTATAAGGAATAGAACGGATAGCTCCTATAATGTTTACACAGGGATAGGATCAATGAAAACATCAGTTCAGAAAGCAATGTTTTTAATAGGGGATCTCCCAGGATATCGTCCCGTAGTCCCAAACGTAAATGTGCAAAGGATATCCGGGATATCATCCCGTAGTCCCAAAGTAAATATCCAGTACAGGGGAATCTCCCGGATTCAATCCCGTAGTCCCAAAAGTAAATATCCAGTACACGGGAATCTCCCGGGTGCAGTCCCGTAGTCCCAAAAGTAAATATCCAGTACAGGAAAATCTCTCGGGTGCAGTCTCGTAGTCCCAAAAGTAAACGTGCAGGGGGATATCCCAGAATACCGATCCGTAGTCCCAAAGTAAACATGCAGGGGGGGGAATCTCCTGGGATATCGTCCCGTGGTCCCAAAGTAAATACGCAGCGCAACCGACAGAACAGCAGTCACAGTACAATAGAAAGCTCGTACATCACCACAATACATATAGCAACAACAATGACAATAATACAAGGTAAGACAAGTAAATCAACTTAAGTACTGTAAATCACAAGGAAGCAGTAGAACCAGCTCACAAGGAATAACCACAGAAAAGAATGCTGGCGTAAAGGGAACAGTTCAACACGGAAAAACTAACATATAGCAACGATCCTACAATATACAAGTCAATAACAAGAAAGTCAACGCGAGTCAAGTAGTCCCAAATAAGGGCAAGTCAACAAAGATATAGGTTATCTAACTACTTTTAAGGTTGGACAATTTCGAGGATATTCGATAGTTCAATTAAGGAAAGATGTTCTTTAGCTTCACTTAAGACTAAGCAAAATTTCAGGAAGGATAATAATGATTCTCAAATAAGACAAACAGCGATGAAAAGATAGCATGACAATAGGAGAGGCGAAATTCTTCAATTAAATCAAATAGGAGTCAGTGAAGCAATAAGAGTATATCATGAAGTAATTATTTCCAATTAAGCATGTAGATGAGAAACCAGTAAATAGGAAACTCAGTCATGTCAAGAACACATTCATACACAGTGAATATAAGGACCTAAGAACTCTGAAAGACCAATTTTTCACAGATAAGTCCGAGCACGCACTCGTCACCTCGCGTACACGAACTACAATCAACATGGAAGACTTAAATCCTAAGGGGAAGTGCCCCACCCAAGGTTAGGCAAGATACTTACCTCAAAGACGACATACCGATACTCTAAAATGGACTTCTCCGGTGAAAGATCTCCCGGCGGCTCAAATCTAACCAAATTAACTTCAAAGCACAAATAAACACATAAGAAACTATTCCGGATCATAAAGTCTCAATCCTTAACAAAATCCAAAAATCGGTCCAAAAGTCGACCCCCAAGCCTGCACCTCGGAACCCAACAAATTTTACAAAAACCGAATACCCATTCCGATACGAGTTCAACCATACAAAATTTATCAAATTCCGATACCATTTGGTCCCTCAAATCACGTTTTTAAAGTTTTAAAGTTTAAAGGATCTCAATCTAGTTATATATGGCTAAAATCCCCTCTTCTTAGAATCGAATCCCATGGTGTTCGTGAAATCGGTGTAAGTCCCAAATTGATCGTCATAGAAATTGCTATTCCGAATGTGCTTGTGCTGAAAAATATATGTGCAATATGTATTCCAATGATTTCATCATGTTATGTTATCACTTGAGAATATGTTCAAAGTATGGACTGTGTGCCATAAAAAGTTAAGACTCCCAGTCATGTTTAAATGGATATTGTTATGCCCAATTGTGTGAGAAGTCTCTATATGACTTAGATTCTAAATTGCTCACATGTGAAGACAGAGTCTTGAATGAAAAGCCTTATTGTTGTTGATGATGATAATAATGTTTGGATATGGAAAAGAACTTGAATTATGTAATGTGGCCAAGAGCCAAGTATGAAATGAGATGATTGATTGAAAATGGTAATGTCTTGGGCAAGACGGCCTAGCCGATCGGGCCGTGATCGGATGCCATGCCGCACACAGTGTGGTGACTGTGCTGGAAATTGAAACTGGAAATTGAAATTGGAACTGTGATTGTGTTGGATGTCTCAAATGAGACGACCTAGCCAATCAGGTTGTGATCGGACTCCATATAAAGGTACGGTGGTATTGTGAGTGGTGATATATTGGTGCTAAAGATCTGCCTACCTAAAAACGTGGAAGTTCACTTGAATGCTTATGTGATTCTTAACTTGATGTTTTGGTATTGTTTGAGGTTTCTATTGATTTAATGATTATTACTTCTTGTATTATTGTTCATTCTATTGATATGGTGTTTAGTTATACATATTAATACTATTCGACGCTACTAACGTCCCTTTTGTCGGGGGCGCTGCATCTTTAAATGGATGTAGGTGGTTCCATAGCAGATAGTGTTGATCGGCGATAATGGTACATCCTCTTCCCAGCAGATTTGGTGAGCCCCACTTCATCTCGGGGTCATGTATTGTATCTTCTGTTCATATTACTATTACGTTTTGAGGTATAGCCAGAGCCTTGTTGTCGGCACTACCATAACACTCTTTTGTATCTTTTAGAAGCTCCGTAGACACAGTGTGAATTGTACATGGGTATTAGCAAATTCAATCAAAGATATATTATTTTTTGATCACTTGTTCCATTCAACCCATAAAAAGGTGTGTATATTGAGATTTAAAAATGATGTATCTAATGAAAATGAATTAATATTGTATACATGATCTTCTATTGTTTAATTGATGAAAATATGTCTTCTCTTGATCGCGGGTGAGTTGGGTAGAAAGAACTCTAATAGGCTTTCTCAACCGGGTTCACTCGGTTGAGCTCCGGTCGCGCTCCCGGAGTTTGGGGCATGACAATTTATTCCGTGCTAAGGTATTCAAAATCTTTGCAATCATAAAAAGGAGCCAAATGAAACAAACTCGAAAATTGCCAAAGGGAATAAAGCCATATATATATATATATATATATATAATTAAAGATCTTTACAAAGGCCAAATGGCCTCAACAAAATATGGAAAAATACAAAACAAAAAAAAATCTCCAAGGAACCTAAGCTCTATCTTCACCAAAACCCGCCTCGTTACCGGGGCCATCAGGGTCTTCTCTGTCCTAAGGTTCGCTGGAGCCCTCTTCGTCCTCGGGGTTGGCCGACTTCTTTGCCTCGGCCTCGAGCCTCTTAGCATTTTTTATCTCGGTCGACAGGTCAAAACCCTGGTCATGAACCTCCTCGAGAGGCTCTCTTCGGATTGCCACTTCACGTACTCGATAGTGACTTTCAGACGGTCCCGGGCTTCCTCAACGTCAGCTCTATACTGGGCCACCATCTCTTCATCATTGGCACTGGTTATTTCCGTCACTCACTTAGCTATTTTCAGCTCCTTGCCAAGGGCATCCCGTTTAGTGATAGTCCAGCCCAGTTGAGACTTGAGGTCTTCGATATTTTGGGATCGGGCCTCAGCTTTCTCCCTCACTGCTCGAAGTTGGACCTCCACTGAGGCCAGTTGCTCCCGGGCAGTTTCCTTCCCTAAAGCCAGTTGGTCCATTTTGCCTTTCTACTCTTCGTCCATGGCTTTGACCTCATCCATCTTGGCTCGATGTTTATCGATACGGTCAAGCTTCTGCTGGACCTGCGGGTTTTGACCATTAGTCGCCATGTCTAACTCGTCATCACTAACTTCAAAGATTTTTAACTGTTCAACCAGGTCGGCATGTTCTTTCTGAGCCGCGTCTAACATAGCCTAGATTTTCTCAATTTCTCCTTCGCCTTGCTCACTGAGAAGCTTGTACATATCCCTCTTCTCAGCAAGCTCTTTGACCTCAACCTCGAGCTGGCTAAGCTCAGCCTGGTACAGGAGAAAGGTTTCATCATGGAGTACTGAAGCTTGCAAAAGTGTGAAAAAGAAAAGGCATTAGAGTTATCAAAACTTAAATTCGAAGATAAAAGAGTGTACTGACACCATACCTGGCACAGTGCCTGTTGTGCTTCATTGAACAAGCACGGCACATCCACCTCGCTCATTTTTGCCTAGTCTTCTTCGGTTACCAAGCATGGAAGGTAGCTGGCTACCCCGATAGGGGCGAAAAGAATACGGGCATCCTTCAGTACGGTGATAATAACTGACCGCTTCGGTCAAGGATCCACGCTCGGAGCGGGGAACCGGCTGATCAACCTTGGGCTCGAGTTCGGCCCACCAACCTCCGTGGATGGACTTTTCCTTGGTACCTATAAGTCACCCAAACCGTAGAAGTCCTCCAAGGCGGTTGAGTCCACGCCATCAAAAAAGCAGTTGAGGGGATCGTCCACTCCATGAGCCCATTCGTTGTATCGTTCCTTTGTCGCTCGAGCTTCATCGACCATGGATTCTGTAAACGAAAGCGATCCTAAAATTTTTATAACACCGGGCGGAGCGGAGCAGGCATCTCGAGAGGCTTCGACCCTCACCTCTGCGCCAGCCTCCTGAACTTGAGGCGGATTAGCCTTCGTTGTTTCCCCCTCGGTTGCCACCCGCTCCTCGGGGACGGACAACTCGCATGCCACAAGAATTTCGTCCTCTTCAGGCTCGTCCCTGTGCCAGTAGAGCCAGTCCGAGTCAGGCACCCGAGAACTAGAGCTTTCCTTTGGCTTACGAGCCAACCTTCTCCTTGGTTTCTTTTTCTCCAAACTCGGGAATCTCGAAGCCCTCCTTCTTTTCTTCTCTCTTGCTGCGGCTCCGGGCTGCCCTGAAGCAGAAGGATCGGCGGCTAGGTCTTCACCCCATACTAAGGGCCTAAGCACGATGGTCTTAGGTAGACGTACATAAATGAGAAAAGAAATAATGACTTATAAAGTTTCACCAAAAGAATATCCGTGTGTGCATGTGCAGAGCTTCTCAAATACCTCGCTCAAACAATATCATGGCATGTAAAGGAAGGAAAACAATTAAACCAAGTAAATGATAAATAAATGCAATTTCCACACACTGCACGGACAACTCACGTGTTGCACAGACAACTCCTGTGCTAACAATAGAATCTACAATAATATCAATATATGGATCCGTATGGACAACTCA
Source organism: Nicotiana attenuata (assembly GCF_001879085.1). Taxonomy (NCBI): domain Eukaryota; kingdom Viridiplantae; phylum Streptophyta; class Magnoliopsida; order Solanales; family Solanaceae; genus Nicotiana; species Nicotiana attenuata. Next base: position 86,398 of record NW_017671432.1, on the reverse strand, counting down.
CGTGCTGCACGGATCACGTGCCAATAATATAAATATATGGATCCACACGGACAACTCACGTGTTGCACGGCAACTTACGTGCCTATAACATAATCCGCCAGGCATAGTCACAGGCTTCGAGTTCAAACATATCATACAGGAGCACTATGATGAATGAAATAAGATTCTCATGCTCCTGGACTGGTATAAAAGAACATGCTAAATTGTAGGCATGTGCAAAGTGTACTATCTTAGCTCAATACGAAGTTTCATTATTGAAAAGCATATATCAAGTTCGTTCAGGGATTAAACCTATATGTAGCCTCAGCATGGCTCAAATAGATCACTTAAATCGTTAAAACATGTTAGATATCATAGCTTAAAGCTTAACCGTCAATTCTAGGCTTATAAGAGCCCGAGCGCAACCCGAACATGAATATATGACCCAGGTGCCCGCACACGGGCTCATCCCCACGCATGTGCGCACCCAAAAGCACGTAGCTATCACAACAGTTCAGGCAACTGGTGCTCAACCGAGTTTAAATAAGATACTTACCCTAAGCAAATCTAATCACTCCGCTAGCAAGCGCTTGCCTAGCGAATCGGTATCTGAATGCCTCGAATCTAGACACAAACAACTCGATACAATCAACACAAGATATAGGAATCAATTCCACATGAAAATTCTAAGTTCTTAATCAAATGCCAAAAAGTCAACTCAAATGTCAACCATGGGCCCATGTCTCAGAATCCGAAAAAAGTTACAAAATCCAAACACCCATTTAACACGAGTCCAACCATACCAAAATTAATCAAATCCAACACAAAAATGCCGCTCAAATCCCAAAAATTTGGCCTAAGAATTTTCTCCATTGTTCCCAAATTTGTAACCCAAAACACTAATTAAACGATGAATACAATGATATATTCATGTAATTTAACCAAAACTGAGTTAGAACCACTTACCCCAATCACTTATCTCTACTAGAATCGCCTCATTCCGAGCTCCAAAAATCAAATTGTTAAATTTTACTCTAACCCTCGTTTTCGAAATATTAAAATCTACCCAGATGCCCTTCTTCGCGATCGCGAAGTACATATTCATAGGCTGCCCAATTTACTCTACGTGAGCGTGGCACCACAGACGCGAACGCGATACAAAATTCCACAAACCTACACGATCGTGGCCCTCTTCACGCTATCGTGTAGAACAAAGCGCGTAACCCAGCTTAGCCTCATTTCCTCTTCATGAAGACGGCTTAGCCCACGCGTTTGTGATTCACTGCCTTCACCAGCTGCGCGATCGCAAGAACATTCACGCTGTTTACCTTGAAAATGATAATAACAATTAGATTTGATTTTGTTGTTCTAAAAATATGTGATCTATTTTTATGCTAGTTGTTAAGCAGTAGAGGTTGAGTGATGAGATTAGAAAATAATATACGTGATTGAAGATGTATTTAGAAACCAAAACAATTGGTTGAGAATTCGGGCCTCGAGCTACCACGTGCGGGGCCTCGATGCCAAGTTAGACACTCGGCTAAGGGCTGTTGATGGGGGATTAACAACTATTAGGGTTGTGATTGCGCCTCTTTATAGCCAATAACGAGCAATAAATGAAGAACGATTAATGAAATCGGCCTTTCCGATTTCGGTATTTTGTGTCAGAGGCTTTGCATCCTGGTTATGGATTCTTGATTTGTTTTTGCAGCTAGTCTGACCGGTGGTGTTTCTCAGAATGAAATGAAGAGAAGCGATCTCGAGATCTTGCCCTTTTGATGCTTCCATCGGAGCAAACAGCCGCGGCTTGCCAGGCGACTGATGTTGCAGACAAGGGTTCTAAAGGTTGTGCCCATACAATCCTCAAAGTCTTCAGATTAATTAATGGCAGTTGGCTGGCTTTTGGGCCACACAATTGGGCTTCTATAAATACTCACGTCTTCGCCCCTTCCTTTCTAATGTGCTATTAGATTCCCAATAGAGTTTTTTCTTCTTTCCCACCTTCCTTCCGCGTTCTTTTCCGAAGCGTGATTTTTCCGCTCCCTCTCTGCGACCGTTTGGTAAAATGGCGAGCACTTCCCTTTCTATCTCTCAGGAAGTCATGCCTTTCTCTTCCACGCCCCCCTCTGAGGGTAGGGGAGCAGCGTCTTCTGATGCTAGAACATGTCGAAAGACCTCTGATTTCAAGGTCGAAAGACCTTCTTCGAAGCCGGGGCGAAGTGAGCCCGCGTCTCATTACGTTAGTTTAATAACGGACGTCGAGAGGGTGAGATGTGGTATTAGTGGAGATTCCTTCTCGGGGGGAGGATATAAGGGCGTATAAAGCTGACTTCCTCAGTGTGTATACTCATCCGTTTACCCTTAGCCAGGTTGTGCCCTCCATGCCTCCGATAGACCCCATGATCCTTGACTTCTGCGAACGATATCAAGTGACTCTCGGCCAAATTCATCCGTCATTCTGGTGCATCGTTTACATGACCAGATATTACGCGAATATGATCGAGGGGATTCCCTTCACTCTTAACCATCTGATCAGAATGTATAGCCCCCGACTCTTTCGTGGGGGCCTGATTAAGCTTCATTGTCGGGGCTCGAGGGCCCTCTTTGCTTGTACCGATAAGGCTAGGAACGGAGGGTGGATGAGCCGTTTTGTCCGAGTTAGGACTTCGGACTTCATTCCCTCAGAGAAGGTGCCATTCCCTGAAAGATGGAACATGAAGCGTAAGTGGACATACCTAGTTAACTGCCCATTTCTTTCTTTTTGATATATTTTTTCATGGACTATCTTCTTTCGCTGATACAGTTGCCGTGGCGTATCCTGATGTGGTCAGGGATCTTTCAGGTTGGGTAGCCAAACTGGACTCGATATGCCCATACATTGAGCGCACGTGGCGCGATTTGTCCAAGGGTCGATGGGAAGCCAAGGATCATGGTGGGACTTCATTCTCTGTTATGGTTTCAGTTTTACGAAGGTCGTTGCTAATTGCGCTCTCATTTCCCATGCTTGTTCTTTTTTTTTGGGCAGGTCTGGGGGAGGCCCCGAAACCTGATGAAGAAGGGAGAAAATGAGGGAGGACGCTGACTTATTCCCCAACCCTTAAGAAAGCCAGGGTGGAAGATCCTAAGGATGATTCAGCATTCCCAGAAGTGTCGGGGGGACCCCGAGCTGGAGGTGAAAAGAAAGATAATCCCCTGATAGCACCTGAGGGGGGTGAAGGTCTTACCGTCTTGCATACGGTTGAATCGGCGGTTTTCGAGCTGCGGATTGGTTTCGTTGTATCCCTGCCTCGAGCTTAAGAGGCCAACGAGGGTGTATCGGGCACCGTTGCCAGGCTGGTGGCCCCGATCGATACGATCGAGGTTGTTGAATTGGTCGACTCCCCTCCATAGTCGTCTCTTCCTTCGAGGGGAACGCAAGATTTCCCCATAGAAAGTCTTTCGACGCGGGGGCGTTCAGTGGCGATAAGAATATGTTAGGAAAGCCTTCTGCTGTGCCTGAGAAAAAGCCCGAACCTGGCATTTCGCTCGTCTTAAGCGAGATCGACAGGCTATGTGAGCAGGTAATTTATTTTTAAATTATGCTTGGCGCTTTGTCCTTTCAACTTGCTAACCTTACTTCTTTCATGGTTCCAGACCAAGGCGCTTTACGATCAATCATTTGCCGATTTCAAAGCCGAGCTAACTCGCCATGAGGGTGAATATAAGAGACTTACCGCGGAGGCGGATGAACTTAGGGCCCTTTCGATCAAGAAGGAGGAGGAACTCCGTAGCCTTCGGGGCTGCTTGGAAATAGCGTCCCGGGAAAAGGCTCGCCTTGCTGAACAGGTTACATAGCTCCCGCTTGTATTTTGTCTGTATGTCTAACTGAATTCAATGTTTTAATATCTTTTGGTCGATTTTTGCAGCATAAGGAGAAAGACGTCCTTATGGCGAAGGAGTTCCGAGCCAGGGATTCTAAAATTCTTGAACTCCAACGGCACTTGAGTGAGACGATCTCGGAGACAAATGCCCTCCGGGGAGAGGTGGTTTTGATCGGGCATTGCCTCGAAGAAAAAAGCTCATAAGAGCAGCAAGTATAAGAATCTCCATACTAAGTTGGCTACTACGTTATCCGAAGTCAGGGTTGAGGCCGAGGCGTTTGTGACCTCGCATAAGGAGGACGCCGCTACTGCAAATGCTCAGGCCCGGAAGGTGTTCGAAGAGGCTGAGCTTTGCCTGACCTGAGCAGTGGAGCATGCCCGGTTAGAATCTCGGAGACGAACGCTCGAGGACATATATACGGGGGGCAATTGATTTAATTGCCGAAATTGAGAGGGTGAAGACCCTAGAAGAGGAAGCCGCGGACTTTCTTCCTCCCGAAAATGAGTCGAGCAGTGACTCGGGAGGCGATGAAGATGGAAGCGGAGTTCCTGAAGGGGAGGAGGCCGTTAGAAACTCGGAGGTTATGGCCGAGGTTATCGAAAGTGTAGTTTCTGAGAGGGTCGTTGGTCCATAGTCCTCGAGGGGGAAGTAGGCTAGGCTTTCTTTGATTCTTTGTATGGGGCTTTCAGAGAGCGTTTACCAATGTAGCTTTTGTATTTTTTCGCGTATGCGTATAAAAGAAAACCTTTTGGTTTCATCTTCCATGTATTATGTTTGTGCACGACTTTCTTTGTTTTGAATTTATATGTTAGTTGATGATTGGCCAGGTGTACTGGACTTCAAGTAATGACCCTTAGGTTTAATATTCGGCCCTGAAGCTTTGTTAGGCTGGCCGGTAGGCCTTTGTGCATTTGGTTGGCACAACCTTTTGACTTAAGTCGGCGATTTAGGCCGGCGACAGTGGCTCTCACGTACGCGCCATTAGGCATTTTTTAGTTAGCTGTTTTGGGCTCGGTCTCTGAGTCGGATTTCAACTTGAGCTCGTTGGCCCTCATGTTTTCGAATTCCAGGCTGGCCCTTAGGCTCTTACGTGTTAGGTCGGTACGACCTTTTAGTATAAGCCGGCGTTCGAGCTCTTAGGTATTTTCAGTTAACTGTTTCAGGCTCAATCTTCGAGTCGGGTTTCGACTTGAGCTTATTGACCCTTAAGTTTTTTAATTAAAAGCTGGCCCTCAGGCTCTTACGCGATGGGTCGGTACGACCTTTTTCATGAGTTGGCGGTAGTGGCTCTTACGCTTTAGGTCGGTATGACCTTTTATATGGGCTGGCGGCAGCGGCTCTTACGCATTGGGTCGGTATGACCTTTATATGGGCTGGCGGCAGTGGCTCTTACGCATTAGGTTGGTATGACCTTTTATATGGGCTGGCGGCAGTGGCTCTTACGCTTTAGGTCGGTATGACCTTTTGCATAGGCTTTATTCTTCCCTCGTTAAGGATTTTTGAATTTGTGTTTTCTTGACTTTTTGACAGTTCGGTAAAACCTTGATTGCGAGTAGTTATGTGGCAGTGATCGAGCACCTCGGGAGGTTTCGCTCGGTGGGCGAGTGTTTCGAAGCCTGTAGTTTTGGAGCTGACATGGTCAAAGCTCTTTTGCTAATGTCAAGGGTAGCCTGTTTTAACCGGTTCTTTTCGAAGTTCTTTCGAAGTAATTGAAGGCCTGTGATTTTGTAGCGACGGTCGGGCATCCCTGAGTCGCATTAGTTTGGTTGGCACAGCCTCGTAATCGTAGTCATTATGTTTGGCCAGAGCCTTTCAGTCCCCAGGTGAAGTAGTTTTCGGCGTCGATATCGAGGGTATGCCTTTTTAGGGGTCTTATAAGTTCGATATATAGCCTTAACTTCAAGATTGGGATTATGCCTTTTGTGAGGTCTTATAAATTTTTACATGCCTTGCTTTGAGGTCTTACAGTTTTGTTACTTGGTAGAAGTATGGTTCATGCCTTGCTTGAGGTCTTACAGTTTTGTTACTTTGGTACAAGTAAGGTCCATGCCTTGCTTGAGGTCTTACAGATATTGTTGTTGCCTTATATAGGTCTTACGAGACCAAGGTAGCCCACATGGGGTCTTATGGCCTCGGGTTTTTTATGAGTTGATGGGATGGAAATTGGGGACAGTCCCCGAGACATTGAAAGTTTTCTTCGCTCTGGAGCCGTTTTTGTAACCTTAATGCTGCCTTATTGAGGGCTTACAGGTTCGAAGCTTCCGAGCCGGAGCTCATACGGCTTAGAGTTTTTGACGCCAGTCCCCGAGTGTTCGGGATGTTTTTGGCTTATGGAGGCGTTGTTGTAAACTTGAAGGCTTCTTGACGCCAGTCCCCAAGCGTTCGGGATGCTAGTCCCCGAGTGTTCGGGACATTTTTGGGCCCTGGAGCCCTTTTTGTCAACTTGATATTGCCTCGTTGAGGGCTTTCGAGCTCTAAACTTTTGACCCGGAGGTCATATGTCTTTGAGTTTTTGACGCCAGACCCCGAGTGTTCGGGACGTTTTTGGCTTCTGGAGCCTTTTGTAAAAATAGCAAACTTCTTTGGCACGTGTAATGCTTTGTCAGAGAGGAAAAGATATTTTTTGATTACTTGGTACAAGTATACATGTTCTTGCTGTCAGTGGCTCGGTTGTTCTATACGGGCACAGTTCGTTTTACCGTTTGGCCCGGTACATCATTTTCCTATCGGGACCCTGTTTGGTGTGTCTCGGTTTCTCCGAGAAGGTGACCTTCTGGGGGGTTTCCCCCCAGTATTCGAGGTTGATTGAAGAGAAGCCTTGAATACTTGTTTGGTCTTCCTTGATAGCATATAGATGTTGCCTCATTAAAAACCTTGTTGGTAAAAACCCTTCTTGGGATAAAACCCGATCGAAGGAAAAGAGTGCAACGCATGCCTGTGAAACCTAAGGCCTTTGAGCTTTTAGCAGTAATAGCGTTTGAGCATCGATACATTCCAATTTCTTGGGAGTTGTTCGCCCTCCATGGTGCTGAGTTTGTAGGACCCTTTGCCAACCACCCCGATGACGCGGTACAGTCCTTCCCAGTTCTGACCTAGCTTTCCTTCATTAGGATTTTGGGTATTCAAGGTGACTTTCCTTAGGACTAAGTCCCCGATTACAAAATGTCAGAGATTTTTTCTCCCGTTGTAGTATCTTTCGATCCTCTGTTTCTATGCGGCTATTCGGACCAGCGAGGCTTCTCGCTTTTCATCTAATAGTTTGAGAGCAGTAGTCGTGGCCTCATTGTTCGAACTCTCGGTGGCGTGTCGGAATCTGGAGGTAGGTTCTCCGTCCTCGACCAGTATCAAAGCCTCGGCGCCATATACCAGGGAGAAAGGCGTTTCCCCCGTGCTTGATTTTGGGGTTGTTCGATATGCCCAGAGTAATTCGGGTAATATTTCTCTCCATCTTCCTTTTGCGCTTTCCAACTTCTTCTTTAAGTTTTGAATGATGGTTTTGTTTGTGGACTCGGCTTGGCCATTTGCACATGGGTGGTAGGGCGTTGATAGGATCCTTTTGATCTTGTGGTCCTCGAGGAACTGAGTCATTTTACTTCCGATGAATTGCTTCCCGTTATCACACGTTATTTCAGAAGGAATTCCGAATCGGCACATGATATGGTCCCAGATGAAATTAATGACTTCTTTTTCTCTTATTTTTTCGAAGGCCTGTGCTTCAACCCATTTTGAGAAGTAGTCAATCATAAATAATATAAATCTAGCTTTACCTGGTGCCGTTGGCAGAGGTCTAACGATGTCTATCCCCCATTTCATGAACGGCCACGGTGACAGAAATAAATGTAGTTGTTCACCAGGTAGGTGGATCGTTGGGGCGAATCTCTGGCATTTGTCGCATTTGCGGACGAATTTTTTGGAGTCTTTCTCCATGCTATCCCAATAGTAGTCTGCCCTGATTATTTTTCTAACTAAGGAATTGGCACCAGAGTGATTTTCGCAGGTGCCCTCGTGGATCTCACAGAGCATATAGTCTGTGTCTCCCAGCCCCAGACATACTGCTAAGGGGCCATCAAAAGCTCTTCTGTAAAGAGTTCTATTTTCGTCGAGCGAGAATCGGGCCGCTTTGGTTCGCAAGGCCCTCTACTCTTTTGGGTCTACGGGTAGCTTCCCGCTTTCCAAATAATCGATATATTTATTTCTCCAATCCCATGTGAGGCTAGTGGAGTTGATCTCGGCATGGCCTTCCTCGATCACTGATTTGGATAGTTAAACAACAGATCCAGGGAGTATGTCATCTTCCTCGACAGACGACCCCAGGTTTGCGAGGGCATCGGCTTCGCTGTTTTCCTCTCGAGGTATGTGAACCAGAGTCCATTCTTTGAAGCGGTGCAATGTGACTTAAATTTTGTCTAAGTATCTTTGCATCCTGTCTTCCCGAACCTCGAAGCTCCCATTTACCTGATTTACCACCAAGAGAAAATCGCATTTTGCTTCAACGACTTCAGCTCCTAGGCCTTTGGCCAATTCTAGACCTGCAATCACAACCTCATACTTGGCTTCATTATTAGTTAACCTTTCAGTTTTTATAGATTGTCTAATCACGCCGCCCGTAGGTGGCTTTAGAAATATGCCGAGCCCGAATCCTCTTACGTTCAAGGCGCCATCAGTGAACAGGGTCCATACCCCGGAAGATGTGCCCTTTTTTAGCAAAAGTTCTTTCTCGACCTCGGGTACGAGAGAGGGACTGAAGTCAGCTACAAAGTCTCCCAAAATTTGAGACTTGATAGCCATTCGGGGCTGATACTCGATATCATATCCTCTGAGTTTGATGCCCCATTTGGCCAGTCGGCCCGATAATTCGGGTTTATGCAGTATGCTTCGAAGGGGATATGTTGTTAAAACGCAAATATGATGACATTAGAAGTAAGGTTTCAATTTTCAATACGCACTTATTAATGCAAGAGCTAGCTTTTCTAGGTGCGGATATCTGGTTTCGGCATCACCTAGGGTCCGACTTACATAATAAACAAGGAATTGTGTACCTTTTTCTTCTCGAACCAGTACACCACTCACCGCTATCTCGGATACAGCCATGTACAAATACAATGTTTCACCCTCTTTTGGGGTGTGGAGCAAAGGCGGGCTTGTTAGGTATCGCTTCAACTCCTCCAAGGCGTGTTGGCATTTCGGAGTCCATTCAAAGTTGTTTTTTTTGAGAAAGGAGAAGAAATGGTGACTCCTGTCTGACGACCTTGATATGAACCGACCCAAGGCTGCTATCCGCCTGGTCAGCCGTTGCACGGCCTTTACGTTATTTACCACCATAATTTCTTTGATGTCTTTGATTTTGTCGGGGTTGATCTCGATTCCTCTGGTCGATACCATGAAGCCTAATAATTTGCCCGATCCTACCCCGAAGGCGCACTTTTCGGGATTAAGCTTCATGTTGTAACTTCTGAGGATGTCGAACGTTTCCTGCAAATGAGTCAAATGGTCCTCTGTGCGCAGGGACTTAACTAGCATGTCGTCAATATAAACTTCCATGGACTTGCCTATTTGATGTTCGAACATCTTGTTGACTAGGCGTTGGTATGTGGCCCCTGCATTTTTTAGCCCGAAGGGCATTAAATTGTAGCAGTACTTATCATACTTTGTGATGAACGAAGTTTTTTCTCTATCCTTGGGGTTCATCCGAATTTGATTATACCCCGAATAGGCATCGAGAAAAGTGAGGGTTTCATGGTCGGACGTGGCATCGATCAAACGGTCGATGTTGGGCAGTGGGAACGAGTCCTTTGGGCACGCCCTATTTAGATCTTTATAATCTACGCATATTCTTAGCTTATTCGCCTTTTTGGGAACAACCACCACATTGGCCAGCCATTCGCGGTATTTTACATCCCTAATAGACCCTATCTTGAGGAGCTTCGTTACCTCGTCTTTGATGAATGCATGCTTTATCTCGGACTAGGGTCTTCTTTTTTGCTTCACCGGTTTGTACCTGGGATCGACACTTAGTCGATGGGTGGTTATCTCCGGTGGGATCCCTGTCATGTCTAAATGGGACCAAGCAACGCAATCGATGTTATTAATAAGGAATAAAATGAGTTTTTCCGTGAGTTTGGGGGTTAGTCACGTCCCCAAGTATACCTTCCGATCTGGGAGATGCTCAACCTATACGGCTTGCTCCAATTCTTCGACAGTCGACTTTGTTGCGTCCGCTTCTTCGGGGGCAATGAAGGTTCTGGGAGTGAGGAAGTCCTCTTCATCATCCTCGGGGGTTTGTTGGCTTTCCAACTCTTCCGAGGTAGAGCGTATGGGATTCGGTACCTCTTTATGGACCGCGAACATTTCCTTCGCCGCATGTTGCTTGCCATACACTGTCCTTATTCCGTTCTTTGCTGGAAACTTTCATCATCTGATGCAAGGCTGATGGTACCGCCTTCATGTTATGTATCCACGGCCTACCGAGCAAGGCATTGTACCTTGCGTCACCTTTAATGACGTGGAATCTGGTATCTTGGACTACATCGAATATGCTTACCGGGAGGGTGATCTCTCCTTCTGTTGCTTCGACGGCCATACTGAAGCCGTTGAGGATTCGGGAGGTTGGTACGATCCGGTCGAGTAATCTGAGCTGTTCTACCACCGTCGATCTGATTATATAGGCCGTGTTACCTACACGTTTGATTTGAATGTTATTCAAGAGAAACGAGATTACCAGCGCATCGTTGTGCGGATGAGACAGAGTCTCGAAGTCTTCTTCGCTGAACGCGAGGAAGTTACCAGGTACACGACCTCGGTTTGTCCTTGTGTTTCTGCGGAAACCTTTATCCGCTTGACCACGGGTTCCTGGGGAAGGTCGGTTCCTCCTATAATAATATGGACGACGTGCTGAGGTTCTTCCGCTTCAATCTCCATGTTTGCCTTTCTTTCTTCCTGGGTGGGGCTCTTTTCTCGTCATACGCTCCTATTGGTGTGGGAACTTACGCCAACGCGTTGAGCGTTTCATGACACCATATTGACGGAAATTGGCTCTGGTGTAATCTCGGGGTTTTGTGGCGCCATACCAACACCTGCAATAGCTACACCATTTTCTCTATGGTCTCCAAGACTGTTGTTCATACGCGCGTTTACTGAGTTGGACATTTTGAACTGAAATCAAAGATCTTGGGCAAGAAAAAGTGTGAAAGATAACTTGCGTTATGTAAAGAACTAGCAAGAAAACAATCACTATTATTTTTATCCCCACGGTGGGTGCCAAACTGTTTATCTTGAAAATGGTAATAACAACTAGATTTGATTTCGTGGTTCTAAAAATATGTGACCTATTTTTATACTAGCTGTTAAGCAGTAGATGTTAAGTGACGAGATTAGAAAATAATAAAAGAGATTGAAGATGGCTTTAGAAACCAAACCAAACAGTTGAGAATCGGGGCCTCGAGCTGCCACGTGCGGGGCCTCGATGCCAAGTTAGACGCCCGGCTAAGGGCTGTCGATGGGGGATTAACAACTATTAGGGTTGTGATTGCGCCTCTTTATAGCCAATAACGAGCAATAAATGAAGAACGATAAATGATACACAGTAAATGTAAATAAAGCAATAAATGTAAGCAACAGAGTCAAATAGAGAGTATGTTTAACTTAGAGAGCAGAAAGAATGTTCTTGTATTGAATGAAGTATCTTGTGTTATTTCTTGCGTATCGGTTGTGTCTTACAAAACGGTAAGGAACCCCTTTATATATGAGGGGGCCTAACATGATACAAGTGCATTTATTATATAAATAACTGGTACGATCACTCAATCAGTCTGGCCCAGGCTGTCACTGTTCGCGTAGGCGTCGTCAGAAAAGGTACTACTCCTAGGGAACTTCCTGCCCACTAGTGATAACCTCCGGTTCCTTCTACCCCGATATCGGGCAAGAAGAGTCCTCGAAGACTTCGAATCCCGAGCTATTTCCTCGGTTCCTCGGGGCGACTTTACGCAATGTCTCGTCGATCGTGAAATCGGCCTTTCCGATTTTGGCCGCATACACACGCGATCGCATATCACTAAATCTTTAACTGCCCAAATAAGCCTTCGCGATCGCAGACCAACCCACGCGATCGCGTATAAGGAAACTAGACCTGCAGCATCCGAAATCTTCTAAGTCCAAATTCCAAACCAATAACCATCCGAAATCCACCTGAGGCCCCCGGAACCCCACTCAAACATACCAACAAGTCCTTAAATATCATGCGAACTCGCTCGAAGCGTCAAATCACATCGAAACATGCTAAAATCACAAATCGCGCATTGATTCAAGGCAATTGAACTTAGGAATTTCTAACTTTTACATTCGATGTCTAAGCCTATCAAATCAAGTTTGATTGACCTCAAATTTTGCACACAAGTCAAAAATGACACAAAAGGACCGACTCCAACTTCCAGAACTAAGATCCAAGCCCGGAACAACAAAGTCAACTCTCGGTAAAACTCCTCAACTCTACAAATTTCCATTTTTCCAACTTTCACCAATTCAAGCCAAAATCAACTACGGACCTCCAAACCACTATCGGGACACACTCCTAAGTCCAAATTGACCGTAGAAACATATCGGAACCATCAAAATTCCATTCCGGGTTCATTTACACATAAGTCAACATCCGGTCAACTCTTTCAACTTAAGCTTTGAACCTTGGGACTAATTATCCCAATTCATTCCGAAACATTCCCGCAACCAAACCAACTACCTCGGCAAGTCACATAAAAACAATTGAGCATAGAATAAGTAATAAATGGCCAAACGGGGCTACAACACTCAAAGCGATCGGCTGGGTCGTTACATCCTCCCTCGCTTAAACAAGCGTTCGTCCTCAAACGGGTCTAGAATCATACATGGAGTCTCAAATAAGCATGGATATCAACTCCACATCTCTCGCTCTGTCTCCGAAGTAGCCTCCTTGACTGGCTGACCTCTCCACTGCACCTTCACTGAAGCTATTTTCTTTGACCTCGACTTTCAAACCTGCCGATCCAAAATGGCTACCGGCTCCACATCATTAGTCAAATCACCATCAAACTTAACTGTGCTGAAGTCCAAAACATGAGACGGATCGCCAACATACTTCCAGAGCATAGAAACATGAAACGCTGGATGAACATTCGATAGACTAGGCGACAATGCAAGCCTATGAGCCACCTCTCCAATCCTTGTCTCTCTCCAATCCTTGCACTTGAATGGAGCACCCTTCTGTGTCAATTGTGTCAAAGGCGCTGCAATGGACGAGAAACCCTCCACAAAGCGACGATAGTACTCAGCCAAGCCGAGAAAACTCGGAATCTCAATAGCTAAACGGTCTGGGCCAACTCTGAACCGCCTCTATCTTTATTGGGTCCACCTTAATCCCCTCACTGGACACCACGTGCCCCAAGAACGCCACCGAACTGAGCCAAAATTCATACTTGGAGAACTCTGCATAAAGCTTCTCCTCCCTCAACCTTTGTAGTACAATCCTCAAATGCTTCTCCTAGCTGCGTGAGTACACCAGGATGTGATTAATGAATACTATCACAAACAAATAAAGCTATGGATGAAATACACTATTCATCATATGCATGAATGTTGTTGGGGCGTTGGTCAGCCCAAAAGACATCACAAGGAACTCATAGTGACCATAGCGGGTCCTGAATGTCGTCTTTAGTATATCCGAGTCCCAAATCTTCAACTGGTGATACCTAGACCTCAAATCAATCTTAGAGAACACCCTCGCTCCCTAAAGCTGGTCAAATAAATTATCAATACGCGGCAAAGGATACTTGTTCTTGATTGTAACTTTGTTCAACTGCCAATAGTCGATGCACATTGGCATAGTACCATCCTTCTTCTTCACAAACAGAACTATTGCACCCCAATCTAGGCCTAATAAACCCCTTATCAAGAAGCTCCTAAAGTTGCTCCTTCAATTCCTTCAACTCTGCTGGCGCCATACGATACAGAGGAATAGAAATGGGCTGAGTGCCCATCACCAAGTCAATACCAAAATCAATATCCGTGTCGAGCGGCATGCCCGACAACTTTGCAGGAAACACATTAGGAAAGTATTGCACTACCAGGACAGAATCAATAGTAGGAGTATATGCACCAACATCTCTCACAAAGGCCAAATATGACAAACACCTATTCCCAACCTACCGTTGGGCCTTCAAATATGAAATCACCCTGCTGGGAACATAATCTAGAGAACCTCTCCACTCGATCCTTGGCAACCCTGGCATCGTCAATGTCACAATCTTAGCGTGACAATCCAGAATAGCATGACACGGAGACAACCAATCCATACCCAAAATCACGTCAAAATCAACCATACTAAGCAATAAGAGATCAACTCTAGTCTCCAATCCTCCAATGATCACCACACACGACCGATACACACGGTCCACAATAATAGTATCGCGCACCGGCGTAGATACTCTTGGGGCATATCCAAATAATGAGTAAAATAGGATGATACATAGGAATAAGTAGAACCGAGGTCAAATAATGTGGAAGCATCTCTGTGGCACACTGAAACAATACCTGTGATCACTGCATCTGAAGAAATAGCCTTTGGGCTGGCAGGAATGGCATAGAATCGAGCATGTCGACCACTTGATCGACCTCCCCCTATAGGGCGACCTCTAGATGCCTAAGCCCCACCCTGAGCTGGGTGAACGAGTGGTGTAGCTGCTGGTCCTGGTATCATCAGCCGAGAATCTTACTGTGGGACCCCACTCAACAATCTAGGGCAATCCCTCCTAAGATGAAGCAAGTCCACGCACTCGAAAATACCCCTACTTTGATGGAGATGCTGCTCTTGATAACCCAAGGAACTGCTTGTAGAAATCTGAGCAGGCGAGGATTGGTAAGAACTTTGTGCTGGTAATGCATTGAATGACGACTAACCCGAACAAGCACTGGAAGAACCGTGGCTAACTAATGCACCATGATCAGCTGGACGAGCCATATGAGCGGGCCTGTAAGGACGACCCCTGCTATGGTGGGACTGACCCTCAGAAGAAACACCGCTGAAACCACCCAAACCACGAGGCCTCTTGGCCTCCCTCTGCTCAAGCTCCTAACTACGGATCAACTCTAGCCGCCGAGCAATATCAACCACCTCGTCACACCTAGCATCTGATGCATTCTCCCGAGTCATAACAAAACGCAACTGATAGCTGAGGCCGTCAATGAACCTCCTAATCCTCTCCCTCTTAGTGGGAACCAACCAGATCACATGATGAGCAAACTCTAAAAATATAATCTCCTACTGGGTAACAGACATACCCTCTTGGCGTAGCTGCTCAAACTGCCTACGCAACTCCTCCCTGGGGTTCATGGCACAAACTTCTCCAAAAAGTGAATGGAGAAGCCGTGCCATGAAAGTGGTGCAGCACCGGCTGGCCTGATCTGCTCATAAGCCTCCCACCATCTAAAGGCTGCCCCCGTCAGCTGAAAAGTAGTAAATGAAGCCTCACTAGTCTCCAAAATACCCATCGTGCGAAGAATCCGCTAGCACCTATGCTAGAAGTCCTGAGCATCCTCTAACTCAGCTCCACTGAATGATGGAGGCTTGAGCCTCTCAACAATCTCTAGTCTCTTCTGCTCTTCATCGGTCATAATAGGACCCACCTGGGCCTAAGCAACGACAACTGGTTGGGCTGGTAGTACCCCAATGTCTGGAGTCCCTGTACTACCTGCTCTGGAGTATGGGTGGCAGTAGTCTAAGTACCTCCCCCGGCCTGAGAAGTGGCTGGTGCGGCCTGAACTGAAACCGCCTGAGAAAGGCTAGTGCAAACAATCAATATCTGGTCCAAATCCTCCTAAAAGCCTGGAATCATAATGGGCACAACCGGTGCCTGAGTTCGTCCACCGGCTCAACCACATCTGAAACCTGCTCCTGAGTTTGAGCAACTGGTGCATCTAGAGGGGCTACTCTAGCTGCTGTACTAGCTACACCTCGGCCTCTACCGTGGCCCCGGCCTCTCGTGGCCCTAGCTTGTGGCACTTGTGGTCATCCGCCCGATCCTATAACACGTGTCCTCACCATCTGTGAGAGAATAAAATAACAGAGATTTAGTTTCCGGAATCAACAAATTCGCACGGCAAGAGTACAAGAATGTGAAATTTTCCCTAAGGATTCGGTGGCCTCTCGAAGATAAGTACATACGTCTCTGTATCGAACCGCAAGACTCTACTAAACCTGCCCATGGCTCGTGAGACCTATGCAACCTAGGCTCTGATACCAACTTGTCACGACCCCAAACTCAACATGTCATGATGGAGCCTATCACAGAACTAGATAAGCCAACAATCACAATAAAACTAGGCTTTTTTTATATTTAAAAGAAGATGAAGCAAGTTTAACAATAATAATCGATATGAACAACTACTACTCAAATAAAACTTCCCCAAAAACCAAGTTTCACTGAGTACATGAGCATCTATACAATAACATAGTCTGAAACACTATCTAAGAAAGTAATACAGTAAAAGTAAAACAACCAGATAGAGTAGGAGAGTCAAGGTCCACGGATGCCAAATCAGCTACCTCGATAATCTCCGCACGGGTAAAAACTCCAAGATCAGCAACCACCGTGCCTAGAAATACCTGGATCTGCACACGAGGTGCATAGTGTAGTGTGAGTATAATCAACTCAATAAGTATTGTAAATAAACAAGGAAAGGGAAGAGAAGCTTAAATTTTAGATGATACTAGCTATTCCTCTATAGTTCTGCCTATAAGTCGGCACAGAAAACAATATTTAGAACTAAATCATCAAGTTTCGTGAGAAGAATATCTGTGTGTGCATGTGCACAGCTTCTCAAACACCTTGCTCAGACAATATCATTGCATGTAGAGGAAGGAAAACAATCAAATCAAGTAAATGATCAAGAAAATGCAATTTCAACACAATGCACGGACAACTCATGTGCTAATAATAGAATCTGCACGGACAACTCACATGTGACACAGACAATTCGCGTGTCAATAATATCAAAATATGGATTCACACGGATAACTCACGTGCTTCACGGACAACTGACGTGCCAATAATATGAATATATGGATCCGCATTGACAACTCACGTGCAGCACGGACAACTCACGTGCCTATAACATAATCCACACGGCATAGTCACAGGCCTCCAATCCAAACATATCACACAGGAGCAGTATGATGAATGAAATAAGATTCTCATGATCCTAGACTAGTATAAAAGCACATGCTAAAGTGTAGGCATGTGCAAAGTGTGCTAGCATAGCACAATCGGAAATTTCGTCATTGAAAAGCACATATCAAGTTCATTCAAAGGCTAAACCTCTACATAGCCTCAGCATGGGTCAAATAGATCACATAAACCATTACAACATGTGAGATATCATAGCTTAAAGCATAACAATTAATTCTAGGCTTATAAGAGCCCGAGCACAATTCGAACATGAATATATGACCCCGGTGCCCACACACGGGCTCATCCACGCATGTGCGCACCCAATAGCACATAGTTATCATAACAATTCAGGCAACTGGTGCCTAGACTGAGTTTAAATAAGAAACTTACCTTAAGAAAATTGAGTCACTCCGCTAGCAAGCCCTTGCCTCGCGAATCGACTTCCGAACGCCTCGAGTCTAGCCACAAACAACTGAATACAATCAACACAAGTTATAGGAATCAATTCCATATGAAAATTCTAAGTTCTTTATCAAAAGTCAAAAAGTCAACTCAAAAGTTAACCCCGTGCCCACGTCTCGAAATTAGACAAAAGTTATAAAATTGGAACACCTATTTAACCATGAGTCTAACCATACTAAAATTACTCAATTCTGACACCAAATGCCGCTCAAATCCCCAAAATTTGGCCTAAGAAGTTTCTCCATATTCCCCAAAATTTTAAACCCAAAACACTAATTAAATGATGAAAACAATGAAATATTCATGTAATTTAACCAAAATCAAGTTAGAATAACTTACCCCAATCACTCCCTTGAAAATCTCTCCAAGAATCACCTCAATCCGAGCTCCTCCCTGATGCTCTCTTCTCTCTCCTAAAACCCTAAACCTTGATGCCTAAAACCTAGCTTCCATGGCCGCTCCGGCCGGTGACTAGCCTCCCCCTGAGGTTGGTCAGTCGTCCTATCCACCCCCCAGCCACTAACGACCCCTACAAACAACAATCCAATCCAGAACTATGCTCAATTGCTTAAAGCTAATGCATTAAATGCCCCCATGCAGCATGTACCCAACGTAGCCTTAAAACCTATCGAGTATCTTCATGGTGAGCCCATTGTACGTTGGAAGAAGCAAGAAGTTTTTCAACAAACTGCTCAGCAGGGGTTAAACTTGGCAGTCTTGGGAAAGTTCTCATATGGTAAGCCTGGGATTCATGATTTACGTAAGGTTTTGCCTGTTCAATGTGAGTTAAAAGGTCCATGTTCAGTTGGTCTAATTGAAGATAGTCATGTGTTAATCAAGCTCTCGTTAATGGAGGACTACATTAATATTTTGTCCAAACCTGCTTATTATTTAAAGATTCAAAATGAGATATGGCAGGTGTGTTGTACCAAGTGGAATCCTTGGTGGAAAGCTAATGAAGAAACTCCTATAGCTATAGCTTGGATCTCTTTTCAAGATTTACCTCCAAATTGTTTTGGTAAAGAGTTTGTTTTATTATTAGCTAGGGCCGTAGGCAGGCCATTGCATGTGGACATAGCTACTCAAAATGGTACACGTCCAAGTTGTGCTAAGGTGAAGGTTGAGGTGAACTTGCTAGATAATTTACCTTAAAGAATAAAAATAGTGGAGGAGGAAGATGAATCAAGGCCTGAGGAGTCCAAGTGGATCAAGATTAGGTATGACTACATGCCTAAGTATTGTAAGTCATGCAAGAAACAAGACCACAAAGAAGAAGAATGTTGGGTTATTAACCCATAATTGAGGCAGTATGACGACTAAGACAATGATAAGAAGAATGAACAAGAAGTAGTAGGCACAGTGGCTGCTTCTACTAAGGTGTTATCGAGTGGGAAAATTGTAGGTAAACCCATAACTAATCCAGGTAGGCAGGAGTGGACGCAAGCTAGAAAGAACAAGTATCAACAAGATAAGAGAGGCTATATAATTGAAAACACAAAGGAGAATGAGACTACCAATAGCAAAGGAAAGGCTAAGGCTGAGGCAGTGAGTACCAAGAATAAATTTAATGCTCTAGAAGTGGAGGAAAATGCTCAACCAACTTTAACAATATGGATGGCAATGTTGATGATAATGGCAAGAATAAGGTGAAGGAATCAGCATCCAAAGATGTTATCAAGGCTCAAGATCAGGCAAAGAAGAAGAAAGCTGGGGATCACAATGGTAATCATAAGTCTACTGGGATTAAGGGAGGTGAATCGGCTAAGGATTTGGAGAAGGTAAAGGAATCTACATTGATTAATAAAGATTCTAAGGCTAATAATGTTGTGAATGCTTCTTTAAATAAAGAAGGCTTTGATTCTAGACGTATTAAAAAGGAAGCTGTGGAAGCTGCAAATAAGGAAAGGGAGGCAGCATTAAAGGAGATCAAATTGAGTCCTACTCCAGTGGGGATTCAATCTCCAGCTACAAAGGGAGTCTTGAAAGTACCTAAGGCAACTGCTCCTAGTTCGATTGATGCAAGGAATGAACAAGAGTTTAGAAAAAGAATCCACAATTGAGTGGGTGCAGAGAAGATTTGGAACAAACAAGGAGGAACCCAGACTACTCAATGTGACAACCAACCATTCGTGTCAAGAGATTCCATCTCAAGATGTTGTTGGGCAGCTAGATGAATATAATGAGGTGAACTCAAAGAAGGAACTATGGAGTGATGAAGTTGAGATTATGGAAGATCAATTGGCCACAACAAATGCAACAGGAGACAAGGAAAAGAGGAGCAACAAACAGGTGCAATAACTGCCAATTTTGAAGGTGCTACAGTAAACCCTAGCAGTCCAAATACTAGGGTTCTTGATAATTCGAGGTCAAAAGTGGATCAATCAATTCCATCAGTAGGAGGTGATAGAGGAAATGTAATGGAACCAGGAAATCAAAGGGCCCTAGCTATTGTACCATTAGCCAACGATCAGGCCAATGGAACAGTAAACCCTAGTGCTTCTAGGGATGTTTTGGCCTATGTTGATGGGGTTCCGGTGTATGCATTGAGGAACGAACAAGTTGGGGATGTTGATATGGAGGTAGAGAAGGATACAGTGTGTCAAGATCAACAAAAAGCCCATGGGAAGGCTAGTGATCTTAATGGAACAGTATTTCCTAGCAGTGTTGCAGGAGAATCTAGGAAACATGAGAGTAATTTTGAGCTAAAAGAGTTAGCTTTGAGACCTCAAGAACCAGTTGAACATGCCATAGTTACTAGAGAGCCTGGGGAACTTGAAACACTGCCTATGGAATGTGCTTCTCAGACTGGATCACCTATGCAAATTCAAGATAATGTGCCATTGAAGTCTCCAAATCAAATTTTGCATGATATTATAACTCACAAAGAGTTGCAAATTGATATGCAAGATGCATTGGTTGATCAACAACATCAATTTGAAGAAGAGGGAGATGATGAATCTAATGCTGGGAACTTTAAAGCAGATGCAAGGGAAGGTGATACATCTGCTAAGGCAGCAGCTAGAAGTGCAAAGAAAAGGAAGAAGTAGACACAATCAAAGAAACAACAACAACCTACAAGAATTTTGCCCAAGAGTGCAGCCTCAACTACAAGATGATGATCAAGACATTAATATGGAATATTAGGTGTGCTAAGACTCATTAGGCCTTTCAGAGAGTTATTAATATGCAAAGGGAACATGGCTTTTTCATTGTTGCACTTATGGATCCATTTCAAAAGAAGAGATATATCAAGAATTATAGAAGAAGATTGCGATTGGAAGCTGCAATTTCAAATGTGAATGGAAAGATTTGGCTTTTCTTTTATATTGTAGTTGAGTGGGACTTATTGATTGATACTGAGCAACAGATGACCATCAGGGTGTATCATCAAGAATTAGGTAAGTATATTATGATGGCTTTTGTTTATGCAAAATGTTGTGCCTGGAAGGCTGGAATTATAGGACAATCATACTATTTGGCTAGTGAATGGAGCTGCCTTGGTTGGTTGGTGGGGATTTCAATATTGTTCTTGGTGAGGAGGAAAAGATAGGTGGCCAGCCAGTGTATCCTCCAGAATATGAAGATTTTGCTTTTTGTGTTAACTCTTGTGGGCTGTTTAATCTTGGCTACAAGGGTAGTCCTTTCACTTGGTGGAATGGAAGGCCAAATGAGGAATGCATCTTTAAGAGATTAGACAGAATACTGGTAAACTTGCCTTTCCAGACAATGTTCCCTAATATAGAGGTGGAGCATCTCATCAGAACAGGCTCAAATCAGGCCCCACTATTGATGAGATGTGGTGAGGAGGCAATGAAGTTTGTTAAACCATTCAAGTTCCTTTTTTTGGGCAAAACATGAGACCTTTATGGAAGTTGTGAGGCAGAATTGGATAGCTGACTTTATAGGCGATCCACTCTTGATGTTCAAGCAGAAATTAAAGAGAGTTAAAATTGCTCTTTCTAAATGGAGCAAATTGACCTATGGGGATATATTCAAGTAGTTGGCTATCAGGGAGGATGTGGTTAGGATCAAGGAGATGTTGTTTGAAGAAGATCCTTCTGTGGATAATAGAATTGTACTTCAACAAGCTCAAGCAGAGTTAAAGAAGTACTTGAGCATTGAAGAGCAGTACTGGAAGCAAAAGTAGGCATGAGTTGGTTTGAGGAAGGGGACAGAAATACTAGATTCTTCCATAACCATGTTAATGGCAAGAGGCAAAAGCTGCAATTGAAAAGGATCCAGAATAGTGATGGTGCATGGATTGAATCACAAGAACTTCTGTCCAATGCTGTAGTAGAATTTTTCAAGAAACAGTTCACTAAGGAGGAGGATCCTACAAGTTTTTATCTATTAAACAATGTACCTTCAATGGTCACAAGGGAGCAGAACCTAGAGATATCTAGATTGCCTACTAGAGAGGAGGTTAAGGCAGCAGTATTTGCATTGAGTAGTGAGAGTGCAAGTGCTCCAGATGGCTTTTCTGGCTTGTTCTTTCAATCATGCTGGGACATTGTAGGTGAGGATATTCATAAGTTGCTGATTTTATTCTATGAGGGTTGTCCTTTGCCTAATTCTATAACTCATACAAACCTTTTCTTGCTGCCCAAAAAGCCTAGAGTTCAAACATTCTCTGATCTTAGACCTGTAAGTTTGAATAATTTCATTAATAAGGTGTTTTCAAGGGTGGTTCATGATAGATTGGAGAAGATACTACCTTTACTGATCTCTTCAAATTAATCTGGATTTGTTAAGGGAAGGAGTATATTTGAGAACATTCTTTTGGCACAAAAGATTGTTATAGGCATTAGATTAAGGGGGAACCTGCCAATGTTGTAATTAAGATGGATATGGAAAAGGCTTATGATAGGGTGTCATGGAAATACTTGATGCATGTGTTAAGGAAGATGGGGTTTGCAGAATGCTTCATCAATATGGTGTGGAATATGATTGCTAACAATTGGTACGCAGTCATGGTTAATGGGCAAGCATCAGGATTTTTTCATTCAACAAGGGGTGTGAAGCAAGGGGATCCACTATCCCCAGCTTTGTTCATTCTGTCAGCTGAAGTTTTATCAAGATCACTGAAGAAAATGTTTGAAGACAAGCAGTTTAGAGGATTTGGAATGCCAAAGTGGACTGATCCTTTGAACCACCTTACCTATGCTGATAGCACTATTATATTTTCCTCTGCCGATCCTTACTCATTACAAAAGATTGTTGATGTGTTGGTTCAGTATGAACACACTTCTTGACAGTTGATATAGAAGGCAAAAAGATCATACTATATGCATGCTAATGTAGCTGGGACACTGGTGAACACAGTGGGGAATATCACTGGATTCTCAAAGGGTGCATTCCCTTTTACTTACCTTGGTTGTCCAATATTTTATACAAGAAAACTAGACTGGATTAGGGGCCTTATATCATGCAGTACCTCCAGAATTCCCAATTAATGAAGAATTGCAAGAAGT
This sequence comes from Nicotiana attenuata, assembly GCF_001879085.1. NCBI lineage: Eukaryota > Viridiplantae > Streptophyta > Magnoliopsida > Solanales > Solanaceae > Nicotiana > Nicotiana attenuata. Next base: position 63,432 of record NW_017671432.1, on the reverse strand, counting down.
GGCTGAATTGAGAGATGATGAAGACTGGAATGAGCAACTTCTGGATCAATCCTTCCCACAAAATATTGCTAATCACATTAGACAAGAAGTGCACTTTGTTGATGCTAATGATTACTGGGATACTCCAAGATGGATGCTAACATCTTCAGGTAAGTTTACTGTTAGTAGTGCATGGAGAATTTTGAGACATAGAGAGCCAAGCAATCCTGAACTTGCCAAGTTATGGACCAAGGTATTACCTTTCAAAATTTCTTTGAACCTTACAAATCTAAGTTGCTCTCCCTCGGATGTTGCTGCCCTGACCATGGGCTGAACTGGAACCACAAATTGTGTCGCCATGAGCCTGGAACCTGACCAACGGAAACTCGCTGCTCTGAGTGTGGTCTAGCTTCGGCACGTACTCCTCATCGGCCTTTGCCTCTATCTCTAGCGATACATGTACCGAAAGCAGCGTCATCGATAACCGCAGCTCGTGTCCTCCATCGGTGAAATAATGGAAGGATAAAAGTTCAAACTCTAAGATCAATAAGCTCGCACGATAAGAGTGAAGGAAGTGAGATTGTCCTAATAGTTCCGTAGCCTCTGGAAGATAAGTACAGACGTTTCCGTACCGATCCGCAAGACTCTACTAAACTCACTTATGACTCGTAGCACCTATGAACCTAAAGCTCTGATACCAACTTGTCACGACCTAATTTCCCCTCCGTTGGGTTTCGTGATGGAACCTAGTCTTAAGGACTAGGTAAGCCTAATGATTGCGGAATAACAACAATAAATAATAACATCTAAAATTCTTCTGAAATGAATCCTTTACACAATGAACATCTTCCCAAAACCCGGTAGTATAAGTCATAAGCTCTACAGAGTTTCGCTACAATTTCTACACACAACCGTATGGAAATAAGTACAACAGTGTGAATATAAAATAGGAAGGTGACTCCGAAGCCTGCGAACGCAGCAGCAGGGCTACCTTGAGTCTCCTCGGCAAGAATCTGCACAGCTACTAGCGAACAATACCTGGATCTGCACAAAAAATATGCAGAAGTGTAGCATGAGCACACCACAGCGGTGCCCAGTAAGTATAAAGACTAACCTCGGTGGAGTAGTGACGAGGAACAGTCAAGACATCTACTGGTCTAATATACAAAACATGATATTTATATAGAGACTACGCGATACGGCTAACAATACAGTAATTAAAAATAAGGAAAGAAAATAACAAGTACATCAGGGGAACACCATATGGAAAACACGGAAAGGTAAGAAAAAATACAACCCAAATCTGAAATCACAAATACAGTAAAGACAAGTCATAACTCAACAACTCCGATAATTTTCACCATAAGTCTTAACCAGCAAGCGTCAATCAAATAGTCAAACCTTTCAAGGGATAAAAATGTTTCGAAATATACTTCATTTAAATAAATGTTCTTTTCAATAAGAGTTCTTTCAAAATAAATGCTTTTCGAATATAATCTTTTCAAATAGATAACCTTCGCATATCAGTCACCCTGTGACACCTCATCTCATAATCATACAATACGGGTCTTAATACCTGAACCCTAACACTTGGCATCCTGTGCCCTCATCACACCTCCTGATCATACTGACAACTCACGTGCCCCAAAAGAGTCATTCTCATATGGAGGGAAAATAACAAGGGTGTGAGTTTATACTCTGAAATCTCAAAGAGCCTCCTACCTGATAAGGGTGATTAACCACGTGTATGCTTGTGCAAGTGTCCTAACATAGTTCGTACCAACTAGTAAGTATAAGGAATAGAACGGATAGCACCTATAATGTTTACACAGGGATAGGATCAACGAAAACATCAGCTCAGAAAGCAATGTTTTTAACAGGGGATCTCCCAGGATATCGTCCCGTAGTCCCGAACGTAAATGTGCAAAGGATATCCCGGGATATCGTCCCGTAGTCCCAAAGTAAATATCCAGTACAGGGGAATCTACCGGGTTCAATCCCGTAGTCCCAAAAGTAAATATTCAATACACGGGAATCTCCAGGTGTAGTCCCGTAGTCTTAAAAGTAAATATCCAGTACAGGGAAATCTCTCGGGTGCAGTCTCGTAGTCCCAAAAGTAAACGTGCAGGGGGATCTCCCAGAATACCGATCCGTAGTCTCAAAGTAAACATGCAGGGGGGGATCTCCCGGGATATCGTCCAGTAGTCCCAAAGTAAATACGCAGCGCAACCGACAGAACAACAGTCATAGTATAACAGAAAGCTCGTACATCAGCACGATACATATAGCAATAACAATGACAATAATACAAGGTAAGACAAGTAAATCAACTTAAGTATTGTAAATCACAAGGAAGCGGTAGAACCAGCTCACAAGAAATAACCACAGAAAAGAATGCTGGTGTAAAGGGAACAGTTCAACACAGAAAAACTAACATATAGCGACGATCCCACAATATACAAGTCAATAACAAGGAAGTCAACGCGAGTCAAGTAGTCCCAAATAAGGGCAAGTCAACAAAGATATAAGTTATCTAACTACTTTTAAGGTTGGACAATTTCGAGGATATTCGATAGTTCAATTAAGGAAAGATGTTCTTTAGCTTCACTTAAGACTAAGCGAAATTTCAGGAAGGATAATAATGATTCTCAAATAAGACAAACAGCTATGAAAAGATAGCATGACAATAGGAGAGGCGAAATTCTTCAATTAAACAAATAGGAGTCAGTTAAGCAATAAGAGTAAATCATGAAGTAATTATTTCCAATTAAGCATGTAGATGAGAAACCAGTAAATAGGAAACTCATTCATGTCAAGAACACATTCATACACAGTGAATATAAGGACCTAAGAACTCTGAAAGACCAATTTTTCACAGATAAGTCCGAGCACGCACTCGTCACCTTGCGTACACGAACTACAATCAACATGGAAGACTCAAATCCTAAGGGGAAGTCCCCCACACAAGGTTAGGCAAGATACGTACCTCAAAGACGACACACCGATACTATAAAATGGACTTCTCGGTGAAAGATCTCCGGGCGGCTCAAATCTAACCAAATTAACTTCAAAGCACAAATAAACTCATAAGAAAATATTCCGGATCATGAAGTCTCAATCTTTAACAAAATCCAAAAATCGGTCCAAAAGTCGACCCCCAGGACTGCACCTCAGAACCCAACAAATTTTACAAAAACCGAATACCCATTTCGATACGAGTTCAACCATACAAAATTTATCAAATTACGATACCATTTGGTCCCTCAAATCACGATTTTTCATTTTAGAAATTTTCTTCAAAAACCAACTCCTTCAAAAACCATTCCGATACCATTTGGCTTGGGGCCGCATCTGCGGAAATTAACCGCACCAGCGGCACCGCAGGAGCGAGAAGTGGAGCCGCAGAAGCGAGAAATTACCCAAGCCTGCATGACCGCAGAAGCGGCTGGGCTCACGCAGAAGCGGAGCTGCACCTGCACTCCAAGGTCGCAGGTGCGAAAACACCAGAACCAGACCTATTTAGAACTATGCAAAACATCTGAACCTCGTCCGAAACACACCTGAGGCCCCCGGGACCCCGTCTAATCACACAAACAAGTTCTACAACCTAAAATGGACTCGCTCAAGGTCCCAGATCATATCATGCAATTCCAGAAATACACATCGCGCCAAGAATCAAACTATGAACTTCCAATTCTTCCAACTTTGAAAACTCGAGCCGAAACCGATCAAATCAACTTGGAATGACGCCAAATTTTGCAGACAAGTCCAAAATGACATAAGTAAGCTGCTCCAACTCTCGAATTGCATTCCGACCCCAATATAACTAAAGTAAACTATGGGTCAAACTTCTCCATTTTCCAAACTTCAACTTTTCCAATTTTCGCCGAAACGCCTCAATTTACCCTACGGACCTCCAAATCTAAATACGGATGCGCGCCTAAGACCAAAATAACCATACGAAGCTGTTGAAATCACCCAAAATCCATTCCGGAGCCGTTTACTCAAAAGTCCAATTCCGGTCAAATTCTCACCGCTCAAGCTGCCAAAACTAGAATCCTTCTTCCAATTCGATTCTGAATCATCCGTTAACTGAATTCAACCATGCACGCAAGTCGATACACATAATGTGAAGTTGTTCCAGACCTCATGCTGATAAATGGAGCTTAAATTCTCAAAACGACCGGCTGGGTCGTTACAAAAGCTAATGACGCCTAGAGGGACAGCTTGACATAATTTTGTATATGTTCACAAACTGAAGCCTAGAGATTGGCTAAAAGCTGGAAAAGAAGGAAAGAGTCAGGCGCTCATACAAAGTTAGAGTCGTAAAGACTGCATGATAGAAGGTAGCAACAGTAACGAGATTAGAAAAATTCCAACTACAAGTCGTGGTGTGAGAAAGAGGCTTAAAGGGGGGATGCCCTGGCCTTTGGGATTCATTCACAGAACAGTCTCCTAGATGGCAAGATGAGTACTAAAGTATTTGCAAGACCTATGGGTTATGAGAATGATAAGAGCATCAGTCAACATTCGAGGATGAATGTTCCAAAGTGGGGGACGATGTTATGCCCCGCAATATTATGTTGATATTACATCCCGCAGTATTATATTACGATGCTGCTACGTCTCGCAGTATTAAATTATGACGATGTTGCGCCCTGTAGTATTGTACATTGAATTTGTCGTAAGGTAATTAACATTAGTCCAAGGAAAGAGATTATTTGGAGATTATATGGATTATGCTATTTTAAACAAATGATGAGTAAATTCGTGAAGGTGAGAGGGGAAGCAAGTCAAAGAAAATGAATTTTTCGTCCAAGTTTGACATATTGAGATAAAATACGGGTCGAGCATTAATACTCGATATTTATGGACTAGTGCCATACAAGTGTCACGCCCCAAAACCGTGGAATGTGACCGGCGCTCAATCGAGTAAACCCGACTGAGCAAGCCTGTTAGATTTCATTCTACCCAAACTAGTTCATGAATAAAGAGGGAATGTTATCCCATTTTATCAAAACACTAGGCAATCTTCCATTAGCAACATTCACTTCATTTCCGTTAATGGCTTCATTCAGAGTTTTCAAAATATTACAAGTTTACAAGCTTAATGAAAATCATGCTTATCAAATACTAACATTTTTAGTCTTGACTCCCAACACCAACCATCACCCATAAACAGTCTACGGAGCCTCTAAATACAATAGAAGAGTAAAAGGGAAATGTCGGCAACAAGGCTCCGGCTATACCTCAAAACGTGATGAGAAAATGAACAAACATACATGACATGACCCCGACATAGAGTGGGGCTCACCAAGTCTGCTGGGAAGAGAATACCGCTATCACTGGCCGATGCCGCTCGCTGTGGAACCACCTGTATCATTAAACGATATAGCGCCCCCGGCAAAAGGGGCGTTAGCGCCGTCGAATAGCACTAGTATGTAAGGCTAAAAGTCCTCTTTCAGAATAGAATAACCATACAAGTAAGAAACCATGAAACAGTAAGCCAAAACCTACAACATACAAGCATCCAATTTGAAAACATATAGGTCTTCTAGTTTACAAAAAATAATATATAATTTTTGGTTGGGAGATCATTAACACCGATATGAGTTATACCACTATCTTTGTTAGCATGGAGTCCGATCACGACCCGATCGGCTAGGTCGTCCCTTTGGGGACATGTACCACAATCACAATTTCCAGTTTTGAATTTCTAGTTTTGATTCCCAGTACAATGCCACTATATGTGCGGCATAGCGTCCGATCACGGCCCGATCGGCTAGGCTGCCTTCCCACATATGCCGTGTGGGTTGGCGTTACCAATTTACAAATGTTACCCAGTTCATCCCAATTAAGGGGAATAACCACGATCCATCCCTACACCAGCACGTGTAGTTTCAAGTATGGGGCTTATGACCCACCCTTCCTTGGTTTTGCTAATGATACTCCCAAAAATATTTTTGATTTGATTGGATATTGCACACAGTTGTAGCATAATACAAGTATACAAATATAGCATAATACAACTATGCTTACCTCAATATCTTTCACATTTATAGTTTTTATTAATGTTCTCACTCTCTCTCGATAACAGTATTTCTTTGGCCCTTTGGGCCTTTCACAAGGTTCATCTTTTTCATGGCACGAAGGCCGCATTTTAGTTTTCCACATTTTCATCTCCTTTATTTTCAAGGTTCATCAACCAATATAAACCAAATATTCCGGGAATCAAATATTTTCGAGTTCATTAGTAATGGAACATCAAATACAAGGGATTCTTCCCAAAGAGGGACATGCCAACCAACAGTTGAAATACACATTGGACTTATAAGCAAGCAATCACCTCAATTATCCTTGAATTATTCTTTTCCAAACATCTTTACAGTTTATCAACAAATAGACACATTCAATCAAGGCATTTAGTACACATAAGAGCAGCTAGGAGCATTAAACAGATCAAATTCTTCTCACCCGATTAGTATACTAACCTTCATTTAACCTGTGACTCAAGGCTATACCATTTTGGTAGACAAACCACACTTAAACTTACAAAACAATATGGAATTCACTTCCGAGAGAGAAGGTTTAGCCTACATACCTCGATTGAGCTTTCCTTAAGTCCTACTATACTCCGAGACTCTTAGCAACGCCAATCTCTTGGGAACATGACAAATTGAACCACAAATTAGAGAGGTGATCATAGTTCTAGCTCATTTGAGCATATTTTCGAACACTAAGTTTGCATTATGCTTTTAAAACCTTTTTGTGAAAGATCCTACCATCCCTCAACCCATCCATAGCTCAAGGCCTCACCAAATACTTTAAGAACTCATGCATGCAAGATATCCGCCCCCATCCTCATGGATTACCCTTCTAATGGTCTATCCTAGTTATATCTAGTAATTAAGAGCTTGGATTATAGAACCTTACCCTTTAGGAAGAAGACCTAGGTGCCTTTCTTGACAAATCTTCAAGGTTTAAGCAAGATCTTAGGAGGAATGTTGATGAAGAACCCCTTCTCCCTCTAGGACCCTCTCTCTCTCTCTAAATGCATCCCAAAATAGGCCTAAAATGAAGGGTAGCATATAATATATCGACATGGGGTCGGGTAAGAAAATTAAAAATTAGGAGCCCCGACACAAATCCGCGATCGCATATGCGATCGCATAATTGACATGCAGCCCGCAAAAGGGACCGCAAAAATAGCTTCAAAAACCTAAGCAAACTGCCCGAGTATGCAACAGGAATGCGGTCCGCATACCTGTTATGCGGTCGCATAATGCACCGAGATGCGATGATTATGCGGCCCGCATATTGATTATGCGATCGCATAGTCTTCTGAAAAACATTATTCCTTAACTTTTAATGCATAGATCAGTCCAAAGGGTCTGAACCGCGGTGAGCTTTTTCTAACACATATTCCTAACTTGGCACTACGAGATCTCGGGTTTGAGTAAAAAATTTCACGGGGACTTACAACAAGGTACTACATGACCATGCTAGTAAGGTGTACAAGGTATTTTAAAAGAGAGTAGTATTTTAAGTAAGTTGAGAAAATTCTTAATTATGCGGGTAATTAGTTAATTACCTGGTAACAAGACCTTACCTAATTAATTGGGGATATATTGGATAAGTATTAAAAAAAATGCATGATGTGGCAACCCCCATGCAATTGGAATGACTCATATTACAATTTAAAAGGTGGAATCATATCACAACTCATTGATTATAACACGTGGAATGACTCATATCACAATTCAATGATTATGAGATTTCTTTCTAAAATCCAAACAGATTCAAGAATGGGAAATTTCATTCCAACAAAGAATAGGCATTATTCTTGAATCAAATGACAAACAATTCCAACATCAGTAACATGAATTCAACGATCAAATGACAAACAATTCCAATTCATTATTCATTTTATGAAAGATGTCATAGAGATCAGTTATAGAAACGTAAACAGCTTCGACCAAATTCATGCGAAATATCTTGATACAATAGCAACGTGGGAGTTGCGATTCTAAGGGAATACGGTGCAATCTTTTTCAAGAATGTCATACGGATTTCTTCCTACTCCAGGTATGTTAAGGCTATCCCTTATTTCTTTTTGGCATGATCTATACGACACGAACGAAACGAGAAAATGCACAACTTCGATAAATGGCTCCATTCATAGAAATACTAGAGATGTGTATGTTCTTGATTCCTCATGTGTCATATTATTTTATCATCTGTTCATGGGTCCCAAAAATACGTAAGTTGGTAAAGTTTATTTCATGATATTAATCAGAGGCATAATAGTCTTATGACGTACCGAGAGATTCTATTAACGTATTTCATATGCATTTCATGCATTTATACATGCACATTAACCCATGACCAGATGGCATTATATACGCGTATTTATATGTATATATATGTATATGGGATATGGGAAAAAAGGCTATGGCGCTATATACACATCACCACCTGATCAGCTTGTATACGTTGATGATTTGCCCACAGTGGCCGAGATGATATAATGGGATGCCCTTAGAGGCTTGATGATGTTATGAACACATGTACCTATGCACGACATGACATTCATATGCATATGCATGACACTAAAAGTATTTCATAATTTACGGAGTTATCCAGACTTACAGGTTGAGTCATTTACTCTATATTTCCTTCCACGTCTGTAATATACTTATTTATATGCCTTACATACTCAGTACATTATTCGTACCGACGTCCCTTTTGCCTGGGGACGCTGCATTTCATGCCCGCAGGTCTTGATAGATAGGTCGAGAGTCCTCCATGTAGGCTATCAGCTCAGCAGAAGGTGTTGGTGCGCTCCATTTGCTCCGAAGTTGCTTCTTTGGTCAGTATGATTAGTACATGTATCGATTAGTATTGCGGGACCCTGTCCCGACCTTTGTGATGTTATGTATTTTTAGAGGCTTGTAGACAGATGTCATGTACACGGATACTTGTATGGCCTTGTCGGCCTATATTTCGAGTATATAAAGAATCATGTCGGCCTTATAGGCCCGTTCTTCATATGTATAAGTTTGTATTCCCTCAGGATTTACTCCGATTCATTTATCTATTATAGAATGATATGAAAGATATGTTATGTTGGTACTCGGCTGAGTAAGGTACCGGGTGCCCGTCGCGGCCCATCGATTTGGGTCGTGACAGTTCGGCACCGACTTGTGGGTTTAAGCTCATCCTTGGACCGGAAAGTAGGCCTTGAGACGAGGTAAGTCTCATTTCTAACCTTGTAACAGGGAATTAACCCAATAGGTGAAATAAATTAATATGTGCTTTTAATTGCGAGGGACTACGTACGCACGAGGTGACGAGAGTCCATACGTATCTACTAGTTATTCCTATGTCCGGGTAGTCTAGGTCTACATTATGCCTTGTTAATATCATTGTCAATTTATGTTTGTGGGTTGCCTGAGGAGAAACAAGATTGAGGTTGAGTAATAATTTCCTTGAAAGAGTTGTTTGAAGAATTTCAGATTTAAAAGATTTCATTTGAACTTCGAGATTTCGAAAAGAATCGAGGAATATTATAATAGCTTAAGAAATCTATGTGTAACCGCGTCGCACGTATGTTTCGCAAGCGGGTAATTTCCTTAAAAAGTTTCAAGTTGAATTTCCATTATTTTAAAAAGAATCAAGAAAGAGATATGATTTAAATGTTAAACTTATATTTGGCCGCATCGCAGGTATGATTCGCGAGCGGGGTATTTCCTTAAATTTATATTTGACCGCATGATTCGCGAGCGGGGAAAATTATAGATGCATCTATGGTTCATGTCGTTCGACCCTCGGCAGTGCATAATTTACATTTATGTTGGATTGGGTCGAACGTTCTCGATGGAATTTATGTGTGATAATAGAACTGGAAACCCTTTTATAATTTGTATAAATATGTTGTTTGAGAAATCAAATGTTTTAAATGAAGGAAGCGCTTGGGGTTCTTTAATATGATGAAAGAATTGTCCAGTTATTTCTTGTTCCGAGTTTTATTGTTATCTCTATAAATCATGCTTAATTAGAATCTCACATTATTATATTCGGACCACTAGTAAGTGTCGAAGTCGACCTCTCGTCACTACTTCTTCGAGGTTAGACTGGATACTTACTGGGTACGCATTGTTTTCATACTCATACTACACTTGCTGTACATTTTGTTGCACAGGCATATATATACATTTCGTGTCTCGTCAACGCAGCAGCGTGGTTGATACGGGGACTTGGGGCGAGCTGCATCTTATGTGCGATCCGCAGCCAGCAGAGTCTCCTTCAAAGTATTGGTATTTTCCTTTCTGTCTAAATTTGTTTTCCGAACAGTTATTGTATTTTATTTTATTCTTTAGTAAACGCTCATGCACTTGTGACACCGGGTCGTGGGAGGATTATGGGATATTCAGTATTGAAATTGGAAAATATTGTTATTTTTCTATAAAGTTCATCTTTTAATAGTTAAATTGAAGGATATTTTGTGATTTCAAAAATATTAGAATGAGAACTAAATTAACTATTTGGTGTTGGCTTGCATGACACTGGTTTCCGGAGCCATCACGACCTTTAACAGATTTTGGGTCGTGACAACACATATAATAGTAATATCGTCTGAAGTCCGTTGACCCAAGAAAGCAACTAAACTCAACCAAAACTCACATTTCAAAAACTTAGCATATAACTTGCTGTCCCTCAGAGTCTGAAGTACGATCCGAAGATGTTGCTCATTCTCCTCTCGACTGTGGGAGTAGATCAAGATATCATCGATAAAAACAATCACGAAGGAATCCAGATAGGGCTTGAACACCCGGTTCATCAAATCCATGAATGCTGCTGGGGCATTTGTCAACCCAAATGACATCACTAGAAACTCATAATGCCCATACCGAGTCCGAAAAGCTGTCTTAGGGACATCAGATGCCCTAATCCTCAACTGATGGTAGCCAGCCCTCAAATTGATCTTTGAAAACACCTTGGCACCCTGAATCTGATCAAATAAGTCATCAATCCTCGGCAATGGATACTTGTTCTTGATGGTGACTTTGTTCAACTGCACATCCTCATGGACCCATCCTTCTTCTTTACAAACAACACCGGCGCACCCCAGGGCGAGACACTAGGTCTAATAAAGCCCTTATCAAGCAAATCTTGCAACTACTCCTTCAATTATTTTAACTCTGGCGGGGCCATCCCGTATGGCGGAATAAAAATGGGCTGAGTACCCGGAGCCAAATCAATGCAAAAGTCAATATCCCTGTCGGGTGGCATTCCTGGCAGGTCTGCAAGAAATACCTCTGGGAACTCCCCAAAACTGGTAGAGAATCCATGGAAGGAACCTCCGCACTAGAATCACGAACATAAGCCAAATAAGCCAAACACCCCTTCTCGACCATATGCCGAGCCTTCATATAAGAGATAACCCTACTGGTAGAATGACCAGGAGTCCCCCTCCACTCTAATCAAGGCAACCTCGGCAATGCTAAGGTCACGGTCTTGGCGTGACAATCTAATATAGCATGATAAGGTGACAGCCAATCCATACCTAGAATAACATCGAAATCAACCATATCGAGAAGTAGGAGACCCATGCTAGTCTCAAGACCCCCAATAATAACCACACACGAACAATAGACACGATCTACAACAATAAAATCCCTCACTGGTGTGGACACATACAGGGGAGCACTCAAAGGATCACAAGGCACAACCAAATATGAAGCAAAATAAAGTGACACATAGGAGTATGTAGACCCTGGATCAAATAGAACTGAAGCATCTCTACTGCAAACTAAAATAGTACCTGTGAAAATAGCATTGGATGACTCAGCCTCAGGCCTGGCTGAGAAAGCATAACATCGGGGTTAGGCCCCACCACTCTGAACCATGTCCCTAGGATGGCCTCCTGTTGGTTGGACTCCACCTCTAGCGGCCTGGCCTCCACCTCAAACGGCCTGATCTCTACCTCTAGCAGCCTGACCTCTACCTCTGGCTCCCTGACCCCTACCTCTAGCTAGCTAAGTGGGCGGTGCTCGAATCATGGTACGAGAACCCTGTTGCTGTGACTGAACACCCACTAATCTCGAACAGGTCCTCCGGATATGCCCATACTCACTACACTCGAAATATCCATCCTGATACTACGGTTGTGGAAACTGAGACTGACCCTAACGGGCCGACCGACCGCGATAATAACTTTAAAGAGGAGGTGCTCTGATAGGAGCTGGTGGTGTACTATAAGATGGCTGCCCTGAAGGAGGTACATAAGGACCACGACTCCCTGCAGCTCCATAGGATGTCTGAAGTGCTGATTGAAATGGCCTGGGAGGATGGCCCCTACCAAAACTACCCCGGTCTCTAGATGAGGCCCTACTGAATCTACCGGAGTGATGAGGCCTCTTGTCAGACCCCTAACCACTCCACTGAGCTAAAACCATCTCAACTCGTTTGGCCACATTGGCTGTATCCGGGAAAGAAATGCTGAGCAAGTCATTCTCTGATAGGCTGAGCAAGTCCCTCAATAAACCTCCTCACCCTTTCTCTCTCCTGATAAGAAGTATAAGAAGAGAATAACGGGCCAAATCAACAAATCTAGTCTGGTACTGGGTGACAATCATAGAAAGTCACTCCCCAGCCTCGGAAGGCGTAACCGGCGCTCAATCGAGCGAACCCAACTGAGCAAGCCTTATCAAATACTTTCCACCCAACTCAATATGATTAAGGAATCGAGCTTTCATTTAATTAGACAATAGGAGGGGTTGTACAATCAACATTGATAGTTCATTTTATATCACAACCTTAACCCGTAGTTAGGTTTCAAGATTTCCATACAGTTACAATTTAGAAAAAAACAAGAGTTTAGAGTTACAACATAGTTCATAGACCCATCCAACACCGATATGTAACCCACACAAACGTTTACGGAGCCTTTATGGATACAAAAGACAAATTATGACAATGCCGGCAACAAGGCCCCGGCTATACCTCAAAAGTGGAAGTCTAAAACAAAGATGTACAACATAACCCCTTGAAGGAGAAAAGGGGGCTCACCAAGACTTCGAAAGGAGGACACTCCGCTACGCGCGATCGGCACTGTCCGCTATGGAGCCACCTACATTCAATTAAAAATGTAGCGCCCCCGGCAAAAGGGACGTTAGTACCATGGAATAGTACTAGTATGTATAACTACACACCATCTAGTTAGAAAGAACTTTCATACAAGAATAAGGAAATCACAAGTATAACTCAAACACTTTAAATGATCACAGCATTATCAAAATAAAAGAATCGTACAATTTTCACATCGTGTTTCCATAGCTTTTAGTTCGGGGCATTTCATACTGTTCATTATCGTTCACAATACCACCGCTATCTTGAGCGGAGTCCGATCTCGAACCGATCGGCTACGTTGCCTCATTTGAGACATACACTTCAATCACAAACACAATACCACCATGTGTGCGGCATGGCGTCCGATCTCGGCCCGATCGGCTAGGCCGCCTTACCAAGGCGTTTCCCTTTTCCATCAATCATATCATTTCAATCTTTGTTTCACATATGTCATTTCATAGGCACTTGGGGCCACAGCTATCACGTCATATATTTGGCACTAGGCCACATCCCACATCATTCCCAATTTCAATGTTAGATTTGTAATTTAGGATAATATGTGCACACAAGAGCAAATAAAATTGTAAGCATAGATGAGACTTCACCTAGATGGCACAACATATGCAGCTTCGATCTCAATTTAAGGTCTAAGCATTTCAATGCATGATTCATATTCCTTGCCCCTTTTCAAGTTATCAAGAATAGCACATTGATCATATTGAGACACATCTTTCACGCATATAAGGTTACAACCCCAAATTTATGTGAAACAACAATTAATACAACAATTTAACTTTAATCTTACCGTATTTACACGAACACCAACGGAGCTCAATTTCTAAAAGACGGGGTTTTAGCCATACATACCTCAATTGAGCTTTCCCTTAATCCTATAATGTTCCGGAATGTTTTGTACTTCAATCTATTTAAGCAATGTAGCACAATTGAACCCATAATCAGGAAAAGATCATAATGTTAGCTCGGTTGAGAATTTTATCAAGCATTGAGTGTTCATTAAGGTCTTATGGTCCTTTTATGCAAGATTACACTACCCCTTTCCCCATGCCTCTCTATTTATAATTTCCATATATCTTCTAAGAACACATGCATGCAGTGTAGTCACCCTTATCCCCATGAATTACCTCACGAATGACCCCTTATAGCTATGTTTAAAATTAAGAGCTGAGGTGATGAAGTCTTACCTCCTGGGATGAAGGTTTAGGTGCCTCACTTGATTATCTTCAATGTTTTAACAAGGATTTGTGGAGTACTTCCCCTCTCTTGACCCTCTTTCTCACTCTAAAAGCACAAGGAAATAGGCTCAAAATGAGCTATTGCACAAGATATAACGATAGGGGGTCGGGTTTTAAAATTTAGAAATCTGGAGCCCCGACACAGATCTGTGGTCGCATATGCAATCGCAAAGTTGACATGCGACCCGCAGAATGGACCGCAAAAATGTTCCCAAAAACCTGAACAAATTGCCTGGGTATGCGACAAGAATGCGGTCCACATACCTGTTCTGCGGTCGCATAATGCACCGCAGAACTGCTCCTCGCAAAAATTCCAAGGGGATTATGCAACGACTATGCGGCCCACATATCGATCATGCGATCGCATAATTGGCCGCGTAGTTGACCTCAAAATTAACCATCACACTGCTTGACTCTGCGGCGACTATGCAACCGCATACTGGATCGCAGAATCGCACTTTTCTGAAAACATTATTCCTTGACTTTTTAATGCATAGATCAATCCAAAGGGTCTGAACCGCGGCGAGAGGAAATTTTACAAATTTCTAACACATATTCCTAATTTGGTGCTACAAGCTTTCGGGTTTTGAGTAGAAGTTTTCACGGGGCCTTACATAGAACCCTACTGAAGGCGCTCGAACTGACTCCAGTAGTCCTCTCTCTGAGTGATAGGAAGATACTTCTCTAGAAATAGCTGAGAGAACTGGTCCCAAGTAAGAGCCGGCGACCCAGCTGGTCTGGCCAAACAAAAATCCCTCCACCATTTATTGGCGGAACTTGACAGACGAAAGGCGCAAAGTCAACCCCATTGGTCTCTACTATCCCCATGTTCCGTAACACCTCATGACAACTATCCTGATAGTCCTGGGAATCCTCTGAAGATGTACCGCCATAGCTAGTGGTGAAAAGCTTGGTAAACCTATCCCATCTCCACAAAGCCTCAGAAGACATAGCTGATCCATTACCGGTCTGTGCTGCAACACCCGGCGAAACTACCCCAACTGGCTAAGCTGCTGGAGTCTGAAACTGGGGAGCTATCTGCTCCGGAGTGTGAGTAGTGGGAGTCTAGGCTCCTCCCTCAGCTTGAGAGACAGCTGGTTCCACAGGAAATGTGCCGGCCTGAGCAACACCCTCCATAAGGCCCACTAAACGGACCAAGGCATCCTGAAGAATTGGGGTAGCGATGAAACCCTCTGGAACCTGAGTTGGCCCTGCTTGAACTGTCTGCGCTGGAGCCTCCTCATAAACTCTACCTGAGGCTCCGTCGCTGGTGCTGCTGCTCGAGCTCTGGGCTAAGCCCTGCCCCTGCCTCGGCCTCTAGCACAGCCTCGGCCTCGTCCTTTGCCCCTCGTAGGAGCTGCCACTAGGGGCTCTGGCTGGTGCTCAGCTGATGAAGCAGTATGTGTTCTCGCCATCTACGAATGAACAAGAGTCGAGAGTTCAATTACCATTGAGAGATCAAATCGCACGACTAAGAAGAGTAGAAGTGAATTTGTTCCTAAACTCTGTAGCCTCTGGGGGATAAGCACAGACGTCTCCCTAACGATCCCTCAGACTCTACCAAGCTTGTTCGTGAATTGTGAGACCTAGGCCACCTAGTGCTCTGATACCAACTTGTCACGACCTGGAATTTCCACCGTCGGGACCATGATGGCGCCTAACATCACACTTGCTAGGCAAGCCAACGTTAGAGTTTTATTAACCTTTTTCCTTCACATTTCATAGATTAAAATTAACAAACTAAATCAAGTAGAAGCAAATACGGAAGTACGTAAATAACCTTTTCTCTATATACTATTAACAATACCATAGCCATTACTACTACTCGGTCTGAATGAAATTACATCTGTTTTGAAAGAAAAGAAAACAGGAATATAGAAATATAGGAGGGGACGCCAGGGCCTGCGGACGCCGGCAGGACTACCTTGGGTCTCCTAGATGAAATATGGGTAACCGACCTCTCGATCAGCCACTACCAGCTCCAATATCTACACAGAAAGTGCAGAGTGCAGTATCAGTACAACCGACCCCATGTACTGGTAAGTGCCGAGCCTAACCTCAAGGAGGTAGTGACGAGGCTACGGTGGGGCAGTTACAATATAACCAGTATACAGTGCATAATAAAATAGAAAGAAGAACGGAACAGATAAAATAGTAACTTGCAAGGAAAGAATTTAGAACTCCGGTATCTCATCAGTACCCAGCTATAACCAATCCTTAAGTGTAAAGCCAAATTATAGAATAACTTGCACAGTAGAAGAAAAATACATAAACACATAAACTAATGCGACGCGCATCCCAATCTCACCATATAATCAATATCAATATGAATATTCACCCTTATTACTCTATATCAATCCACCCATATTCCTCATGTTGCGGCGTGAAACCCGATCCCACCGTACATTAGTAATTCACCCTTATTTCTCCTCAACATACCACCCTTATTACTCCTGTTGCGGCGTGCAACCCGATCCCACCAACCCGGGGTCGGTTTTTTACTTTTTTGGGGGAATTGTTGGGAAACTTGTAATTATGCATTGGAAATGATTTCTTTAGCGATAACTAATATTATTAAGTTAATTATGATTAGATACGAGTGGTTCGGAGGTGATAACTAAGGGAAAAGCGGTGACTGAGGCTTGAGTTCGACCGTGGAATCGAGGTAAGTGTTGTGGCTAACCTGTCGCGCCCCCTTTTTTCCTCCGCGGAGAGGAGTTCGGGTTTCGACATTCATGGAGGTGTATTGACTCATTTACTTTTGGGAATTGGGTATTGTGTTTTTGAAGAGTCACCACCTAATGATTTTTAAGGTGCGTTAGGACACCTACAGGGTTTATCTACAACTACGTTTGATAACCAGAGATAGGGTAAGGGCTTGAAATTATCCTAAGGGGAAGGTGTTAGGCACCCCTCAGGATCCACTAGTGTGGTTCCCGGCCAGACAGTTTTTGTGAATTTGTGCAATTAGCAAGTAGATAAGTAAGGCTCAAATAGCAAGGGATTTAGGTTAAAATACACAAGCGTTTGAAAAACGATTAATAAAAACAAGGTTTTGAAAAGAGTTATATTCTAAGCATGATTATGAGTGTAGACTGGTCCTAGGTTTGTCTGTAATATGGATCACATCAGTACAATGCTCGGTAATCACTCCGTAGAAAGGGGCTACGCATGGCATTAGCGCATGGTTGCTAGATGAAAGAGTTGCAGAATTATTAAGGAACAACTTCATGAGTAACAGTTTTTGTTTCATTTGTTCGTCCTAGAAGCAGGATTTCTATGTGATGGATACGAAGCATGGGTTAATGAATGAGATGCTGAAGCAGGAAGCATGAATCCTAAGAACATGGTTTCTAATGCATTGTTTAGGAATATAAACCTAATAACATGTTTTCTACCCTTAACCATTATAGCATGCATATTCCCCCACCCCTTTTCACTAGCCACCCCAGTACTTGTTTACAAATTATTACAGACCATGTGATTGAATTACATAAACAGAAATGAAAAATAAGAGGTTACAACTATAGGAAGCCCGATTCTGACTTCCTCTTTGAGTTACGTAATAAACCACCTCAAATGCTAATACTGTTCCAATGTCATTCTCATACCTGGGTGTGTCAGAGTTCCCTAAGGACCTCAAGGGATCCCGGGCAATGCTCACACCCAGATTGCATAACCAAGAGTAAGTGCAGTGTGGAAGGGCCAGCCCTTATGTGTCCAGGTTCAGAGGGAGCTCAAGGGTCCCAAAGCAAGGCTCACACAAGAAGGGCAGAACCTAATGATCTAAGAGTGCATGTGAGAATGCTTGACATAGACTCTCAGGAGTTGAGTTGGAAATTAGTTTTAGAAATAACATGTTTGAAGTAATTTTGTAAAAACAGCAGGAGGATTGCTTAGTGAAAATAGTTTTTTGAAAGGGAAAGGGGATAGGAGCAACAGCAACACATGCAGAACAGGTTGAATTAGCAGTACAGTCTCAGGAGTTTCAACCGGGGGAGTAGGGGTTGGGGACACAGAGGCTCCAAATTAAAACACATAATTAGTCATGAATCAAGTACATTAGGAGACATGCTCGTTGAAGGACATAAACAAGAACAAGTAAACATACTAATTACATTTGAACAAAAAGAGGGCAGAATTTTAAGCATGCTGAGTAAAGCAGTAAACAAAAGTGCAACAGCATGAGTCATTAAGTCATTGCAGAAAGAGACAGTGATTGACAACAAGGGAACACATAGGTTTAAGTTTCAGAATTTAAACTAGGGACACACCAGTTGAAGAAGCAAAGTACAGGAAAAGAAAAGTAAAGCAATCAGAATTCCACAGCCTAGCCTTGGCTTTCACCCGGCCAGACAAAGCAGTAGCACAAGTAGTAGAGAAAGAAAGAGAGTTTGAATGTGTAAGTGTGTGTTTTGAACTCAGTTGTTCGTGTCTTGTTAATGAAAACATTAGGGTATTTATAGCTTTAAAAACGAGTAGAAAAATAAGGAAACAAGTAAAAGTTTAACACAAATATGAAAATAATCACAATCAGAATCAATTAATACAAGTACTTCCCCTTAATCAAGGACTTACAGCCTAAACGGATACTACAGGGATAATTAAGGAAAGAGAATCAGTTTGAGAAAGATTGATTTAACCATATAAGGGCTAGTAAAAAGTATAGAGTAAATAATTGAGTCTAAATACAAAATATACTTAATTTTGGGAAAGGATTCAGCAAGGTAAAACATCACAGTAAATAAAGGGAATCAATCAATTTAAACAAAACGAGTCAAACCAGGGTTTATAAGAAAATATTTGCAATTAGTCGTGACTTGAGGAAATCAAGACCAATCAAGAAATAATCATGATTCAGCACTTCTCCATATAAATAGAGAAGAAGAATGAACATGCAAGGCCAAACATATTGGCAAAAGAAGCAACCATGTAAACATACAGCAGTAACAGGAGTAGGCTAGGGCTCAGTAGTAAAAGAACCTACCCGAAGCATAGTAGTCAACAAAGTCAAGCAGTCACATAGAACCAGAAACGAAGGAAACAGTCTAACACATAGCAACAGGTAAAGGAGATCTTTTTCTTAAAAAAAACTCTCAGTAACAGGTGAGAAGAGTTTTAGGAAATAAGGGTTTTAACAATAGTCGAGTAAAAGAAAAATGGTAAGGACTCTGAATCAGTCAAGGCAAACAAAGGAAAAGGATCTAACCACAAAGAACCCAATCAAAACAGGCATATAAATAAATAAACAAAGACAGTTTCAGAACCCCGGATAGAACCAAAACACTTAGGGTTTTCAACACGATGAACCAGGTAGAAGAAAAAACATAAGCGAACTGTTTAAACATAGTAAAATCATAAGACAATACTGAAAATCAGAAGAGAAGTCTTTTAAAAGAGGTCAAGAAAACCCTAATCTTCGATGACGAAGAGTCATTTTGAAAGAAATCGGAAAAACCTTTGAGAAGAACATCACAAAGTTCATGACATACACAGATCTAATACAGATCTGAAAGAAAATCGGAAAGCTCTTAAAGCTAGGGTTTCAGAGAACCCAGAAAAATGAGAAAGACTTTGAAAAGTTAGCAATCTAGCGGAAAAGTCAAGGATCTGACTCGAACAGCCATGGATGGCCGGAAAGAGGCCATGGATGGAAGTTGAGTGAAGACTGGACCAGATCTCTTTGAGATCTTTCCATGAAATCACAAAAGCGGGCTACCAGTGTTGATACCCAATTTTTTCCTGCATATTTTCACATATACAAAATACTTTCAAAATAACATATGTATGCATATATAAGCATGCCTAAGGATTTTAGTATTTTTCCCAACTTTTTAAAGATTTTTAAAATTAATTTATTGTCCATTTTAGCAGTACAAAATCAGTAATTATTCCTAAAATCCGCAATTTTGGTGAATAATTTATTTTATTCCCATGTTTATATAAAAATATAGTTAAGGTAATTTTTTATACATTTTTTACAAGTTTATTTGGTATTTTAAAGCTAAATTATATATAATTGCAATTCTAGCCTATTTTAAGTTTAATAGCATTTTAATTATAAAAATTGGTTCCAGTATTTTTATAATTAATATTTATGTGTTATTAACTGACTCAGTACTTTTAGTTTGCTTTTAAAATCATTTTACTATTTTTTTTTTATAAAATAAAAGGGAAAACTGGCTATTTAACATTTAGCCTCATTTCGTTGCAATTACAGCCTATTTACATTTCAATTTTAGCCATCAATTGACCCAACCTAACCCCCAATTGGACCGGCCCAATTTCAATTTTACGCATCCCCTTAACCCGTTTATTTAACCCACCCGGCCTTTCTTTCAAACCAGACCGTTGATCATTTTGATCAACGGCCAGGATCGTCCCTTGCCATTTTTAATTTCCCTACCCTAACCTAATCCCCCCATTTATTTTGGTCCGCCGCCTTTGAATACTCTCCTCTCTCAAAACACTCTCGAAGGTTCTCTAGAACCCTAGTCGTCTTCAACCCTTTTTCCACCGTACTTTCGCCGGAATCCATGGCTTCTCAAGCCATGGATGGTCTGTACTCACCCCCCTCCACCATTATACCCTGGGTGTTCGAAGTGTTGAGGTCTAATCTCGATGGTTCTCTTTCAGATCTTCTCAGAGCTATAGTTCTATGGCCTCTCTGACCGTTGCTCCGGCGCATTCAAGCATTTCGAGCCTATTTCCGACCTCTTCGACTCGAGATCAGGCTTTCTTCCAAGCCTTTCTCATTTCTAGGGTTTCTCCGAAACCCTAAGCTATTCGAGGTTTTTCTCTGTTTGTTTTCTTAGATCTATGTTATATCAGTGTTTTATTGGATTTTTAAGGTGTTTTCCCCAATCTTTTCTTTCAAAATTGTTTCTCTTCGATTTAGGGTTTCTGAAAGGATTTCAAAACATCTTTCTGATTCTTCCTTTTCTTTTCTTTATGTGTGTTTGCCTATACTATGTTTTACCACGCATGTGTTGTTCTTCTGCTTTTCTTTCTACTATGCATGACTCTCCTGTACTTTGTATTCTACTGTGCCTTTAGACTAGGCTCGCATGTCAATCTTTGTTATGTTTTCTATCTGTTCCTTGCTATAAGTTTGTTTGCCTTTACTGAACTTCTGTTTGAGTTCTAAACATGCTTCCTTTACTGTTTCTTAAGTTTATATCACTTCTTCTCTCTTCTGAACTTGCTTGAGTTCCGAGCTTTTCTCAAACATGTTATGCTTTCAAATCTGCTATCATATTTGTTTGTTTCTCATGAGTCTCTGAAAGAGACCTCTGAGCCTACTTCAATGGCTTGTCTTCTCATCGCTGTATCAGATTCGAGTTGAAACCCTAGGATCTGAGGGTTTTGGTAAGTTTGATTTGGTGTTTGGACTTGGGTTCTACTTTGGACCTTGAACTCCCAGACTCATTCTGAGTCTATAAATTGGACTGGAACCTCTTTGTTTATAACTCTGAACTTTTCTATGATAGGTTTTCTAATTAACATGACAACTCTTTCTTGTTTGACATACCTGTGTGCTTTATATATGAGAAATTCTTCCTTCAAAAAGGTTTTGCCAACTTATGATTGATTCCGAATTCCTTTTAGTAAGGTTTGATTGATTGTTACTGATTTTTCTTAAGTAAAACCCTTTCCTCTCTTTTCCTGACTTGGTTCATTCGAACAAAGCCTGCAATTTTGATTTTACTGGCTGTTTGATTGATTTCCTTTCCTTATTCTCACAAACTGTGTTACTATCAAATTCTTTCCTTAAATAGACCCCTGTGTATTTGCCCTTATTGTACTACTTTGGAAAAAAATTTGAGCAAACTCTTTCCTTATTTTTCCTTATTTAATTTTGCCTGTTTGAAATCAGAATCCCTTAATTAAAGGGAATCCATTTTGTATTTGATTGCAAAACTATTCTCTTTACTTTTTCTTACTTTCTTGCTGCACTATAAAAGGGGACGTCCCTTCTGCACTTTGACAACTTCCAATTGAATACTCTTTAAGACAACTTTGAGTTCAATACTCTAACACACATACATACTTTCAATTTTAATACTCTTACACTTCACCCAATACTCTACTATCTTCTTAGACCTGCTGATTGTTTGCTTGCAATTTGGTTTTCAAGGCTACTGTTTTACTTTCTTGTTTCCGTGAAACTGGTATGTTCTAATTTAAGTTTTAGCCTCATCCCAACGTGTTTACTTTACAGTTTCCACATCCCTGTCTGTTTTACTACTTATGTTTAATGTTAATTAGCAATTCAATTCCCTTGCATATGTTTCTACAATGAATCCCTACACCCCTGACTACATTACTGCCTGTGTTTAATGTTAATCATCAATGTCAATTTCATCAAACATATTTCATTTTGTGGATCCCATATCCCTATTCCCCTCTATGTGTTTGAGTTAAAGTTTGGGCATGGCAGCACCAAAATTGTTGTTCATGTCTGGGCTTGATCCTTTAAGGGATCCTAACTCCCAAACAATGTGGCTAACAGGCTGGTTAGGGGTGTGCCAGCACTCCTAATTGCTGGGTATTACCACCAGCCTGTCTTGGCTCTCCCAGAATCCCCTCTATTGTACTTACACTCATTCCTAGTTTCTAAGTCTTGCCCCCTCCTATGAGCCTTGCTTTGGGACCTTGAGTTCCCTCTGACATTTGAGGGCTGGCCCTTCCACACTGCACTTCAATTCAATTCTGCAATATGTTTGGGTGTAAGCACTGCCCGGAGTTCATGAAGCTCCTGGGAACTCTGACACACCCAAAAATGAGAAAGGCTTTGGAAATCGGATCTTTGGAGTTGGTTTATTTCATGTTTCAGACCTGGAGTCTGAATTAGGCTCTCCTTGGTTGTACTTTAATTTCTGATGTAATTTTACTTTTCTTTATTCATCCTGGGTTGTAATAATTTGTAATAACTTATGGGGTTTATAGTGAAAAGGGGAGGGTCACTCATGTACGCATGCGGGTAGACATCATGTTCTTAGGTATTTATTCCTGTAATCACATCCTGCTTTTCACTTATGCATTTCATATAGAAATCCTGCCTATAGTTCTGCACTTCTCATATATAGAAATCATGCCTTCGGTTTTCTGCACTTATGCATATATAGATACCATGTCTTTAAGGTTTTGCACTCATATAGATACCATGTCTTTAAGGTTATACACTTCTGTATACATAGAAACCATGTCTTTAAGGCTCTACATTCATATAGATACCATTACTGTAGGCTTCTGCACTCTTGCATCATATAGATAACCTGTCCATAGGATCTCTTAAAATCTGCATTTACATCTATCATTAGGCAAATGGTTCATAGATTTAAATAACAAATTGCATTCTAGATACCATGCTTATAGGACTCTCGCATTTCTATAAACGTTTTAAAAACAGTGACACTTAGAAAGCATGTCTATTGGGGTAATCAACTGAATCTAAATCATCAAGAAGCTTAAAAATCAGTAATACCGATACTCAATACCTGCAGAGATTATGTTTTCTATGATCAGCAAGCCTTCTTTAAAATTAGTATACTTTCGCATTGCTAGATATCATGCCTATAGGTCTCACCTAGGCAAGCCATTTGGTAATTAATTTACTACACCAGTCTTTAATAATTACAACCAGTAGGCAGGCCTAATTCGGACTTCTTATCTGAAAATATGTGATAAATCAGCCACCCTTAACGTTTTAAGTTTAATTAAGACCTAATCAGTATCTAAAAGACATGCTAAAACTATATGTTTCTCTTTGTTTTAGTGAGGTTTTGTTTGAGCCTTACCTGTTTATGTGCTTCCCCATACTTGTCATATATGTTTTGACTGTCGCCTTAGACTTTTATCCTTTTAAACCACTAAAAGCCAATTCTCCCTCCCCTTTAGGACTAGTAGTCCCTAATACCTCCGGGGCTGATAGGATTGGGACGGGTAATAGCATGCAATAAGTAACGAGACTATTCTGCGATTTGATACCTTAACGGGGTGGGTAAGGGCAGACATGGATATGATGACCACGCGATAACACCACGTGTATAAACGGTTACCGGGTATTGTGTGGGGTGATCCATGTTATTTGTAAACCTAGGACCCCCTTTCCCTTTACTTGTTTACTTTTTCAGAATTTTAAAAGCTGATTAATTTTCAGTTTCTTTAACTTTTCATTTACTTCAACTACTCGCACCAATTATGTAAAAACCTTTTTTTTAATTTTCAGTACTGTTTTCTTCCCAAAACTTCCGCCTCTTTCACTTCTTTTTCTGATTACTTGCATCAATTATTTGCAAACCTCTTCCCCTTTACTTGTGTGTCCTTTTTTAGAATTATAAAACTGCCTTCTTCCAAATTTCAGCATTCTTTAAACTTCTTGTACTTCAGTTTTTTGCAACCATTATGTGAAAGCTATCTAGTATTTACAATGCTTGCTTGTTTACTTGTTGTTTGTATTTAAAATCACAATTGTAGCATGGCCGGGAACCACACTAGTGGATCTTGAGGGGTGCCTAACACCTTCCCCTCTAGATAATTCCAAGCCCTTACCCAATCTCTGGTTTTCTAAAATCAAATTCATTCTTAGTGTCCTAATGCACTTAATCATTAGGTGGCGACTCTTCAAAAATTGCAAACCCAATTCCCAAAGGGAAAAGAGTTGTCCGCCTAAATGTCATAAACCCGATTTCGTGAGAAAAAGGGGGCATCGACAACCAGGAGACATAGGAGATCGGTATACGGCTCAAACAGCCATGGGGGTCCATGGATTGAGTGGGGATTGAAGGGGATTAGGGTGGCGGCGGCTAGGGTTAGCTTTAGGTTTCAGAGAGAATTGGAGAGGAGAGGGTATTCAAGGGCGGCAGACTGGTGAGAAATGAATTAGGTTAGGGGGTTGTTTGGGTTTAAAAATGGTAAGGGTAATGGGGACCGTTGATCTGGGAGATCAACGGTCAAGATTAGAGTGGGTAGGTGGGTCGGGTTATAAAATTGGGTTTGGGCTTGGTCCGGTGGGTATAATTGGGTTGGGAATTGGGGTTTGATTTAGGCTATAATTGAAATACAAAAGGGGTTGTTACTTAAATAGCCAGTTTTCCCTACTAAAGTGTTTTATAATACATAATTAACAATTTAAAAGTGTAGTATCTAATTTTATGCGTATAAAACATCATTAAACCTTAAAATGGCTAATATTGCAATTATGTGCAATTTAGCTTTAAAAAATACTAAATATAATTGTAAAAATATGTAAAAATTACCTTATCCATATTTTGACATAAATATAAAAATATATAAAAATCCAATAGACAAATTCTCAAGATAATCATCTTGGAAACAACTATTCGGGATTTTATGGATAAAAAGGGGAAAATAAGTCAATTTAAGCCTTTAAAAATTATGGAAAAAATAATAAAACACTTGGACATGCTTATGTATGCATATATGCTATTTTGAAGGTGTTTTGCATATTAAAAATATATAGGGAAAAATTGGGTATCAACATAACCTTAGCTTGAGGGATTAGGTATCGTTTCCTCATTTGTTATGTGTTTTGTTGTTGAGTGCGACGTATAGGTGAGGTGACGAGTATCTATACGGTGTTGTCGGGTCATAGCATGCGAGTGAATTTTATACATGTGATTGTTGTCTTCTTCATTCGTACTGTTCATGCTTAAACTGGTTACTCTTCATGTTACACAAATCTTATCATGTTTTCTTGGTATTGGATATTGGTTGAGTATTGACTCTTTTAAGAAAGCTTGAGTTGGAAAAGTCAACCGGATGTTGACTTATGTGTTAGAGGGCTCGGATGTGAGTTTCGATGGTTCGATTAGCTTCGGGAGGTGATTTGTGACTTCGGAGTGTGATCGGAATGGGTTTTGGAGGTCCGGAGTAGAATTAGGCTTGAATTGGCGAAGTTGATATTTTGGCGATTTCCGGTTGGTAGGTGAGATTTTGATCCAGGGGTCAGAATGGAATTCCGAGAGTTGCAGTAGCTTCATTGTGTCATTTGGGATGTGTGTGTAAAATTTCAGGTCATTCGGACGTGGTTTGGTTGGGTTTTTTATCGAAAGCGTATTTCGGAAGATTTTAGAAACTTAGGCTTGAATCCGATGTGTTTTGAGTAATTTGATGTTATTTGGGGTGTTTTGATGATTGGAACAAGTTTGAATAAAGTATTGGGTCATGTTCGTGCTTTTAGTTGAGGTCCCGGGGGCCTCGGGGTGAATTCGGATGGTTAACGGAGAGATTGGTGAATTGTTGCAGTAGCGTCGCACATGAGGAAGAAGAACCGCAGAAGCGGTTTGGAAGGAGATGTCAGGAAACCGCAGATGCGGTATGGGAACCGCACCTGCGGAGTCGCAGATGCGACACTAGGACCCCAGATGCGGTTGAGGCTGATTTAATGAGTTTTCGATTAAGCGGATGAATTGACCGCATATGCGGTACCGCAGAAGCGGATTTTGGACCGCAGATGCGGAAATGCCTGGACAGAAGGTATATATTTCATACTTCGCAATTTTTGAAGGGTTTAACCATTTTTGAACTCGGAATTGGGAGCTTTGGGCGATTTTGAGAAGAGAAATCAAAGAGGTTTCGTTGAGGTAAGGATTTTGGACTTAAAACACATTTCTATGGTAAAATTTCATGAATTAAGGCTGTAATTAGGAGGATTAAAGGGCTAAAAATGGAGGTTTAGGGCTTGAGCTTAAGAGGCCTTTAATGGGGGATTTGAGGGGTCATTTGGACTCCAATTTTTGTGTTCTTGGTATGTATGATGAGAAGACGAGGAATCTAGTGATGTGAAAATTTTTGAGTTTCGAGAAGTGGGCCCGGGGCTCGGGTTTTGCTAATTTCGGGATTTTTGGTATTTTTCGATTGTTTTCGCTTGGGCTTTGTTCCCTTAGCATATTGTGACGTATTCGTTCTGATTTTGGATATATTCGACGCGCGTGGAGGCCAATTAGCGGGGCAAAGGCGTCGCGAGCTAGAGATTTAGCCGTTTCGAGGTGAGTAATGCTTGTAAATGATGTTCTGAGGGTTTGAAACTCCGGATTGTACATCGTAGTACTATATTGAGGTATGGCACATGCTCGATGACGAGCGTGGGGTCGTGCACTAATAGGGATTTGGACTTGGTCCATCCCGATTGATGATTTTACCGCGTATTTGACTGAAAACCATTTGTTATCACTGTTTATTGGGCTAAATGCCATATTTGGGCTTCGTGCCAACTATTTGGACCCTTCGGGGCTTTTATTTGATATTCCTCACTGTTTTGACTTACTATTTGGACTCAGTCATGCTAATTTCCACTGCTTTACTACTCAGCCATTTTTACTCATGTTTTGAGACTTAAATGATATTTTTAAATGATGTTTGGGCTGAGAAACACTGTTTTACTATTGCCCGAGGGGCTTGTGATAATTTTTGACTGAGTAAGGCTGAGGGCCTAGATTGTGAGGAGATACTGGTACTGATTGGAGGCCGAGAGCCTGAGATATGTGCGCCACGAGGTGGCTTGACTGATATGAGGCCGAGGGCCTAGATTTGATGTCACGAGATGGCTTGTGATTGCGCTAGGCCGTAAGGGGCCCCTCCAGGAGTCTGTACACCCCCAGTGAGCGCGGGTACCCAGTTGTGATATGAGATTGAGCCCGAGGGCTGGCACTGTACAGAGATATGGCCCGAGGGGCGGAATTGTGGATATTGAGCCCGAGGGGCGAACTTCTGTCTGTTACTTTACATTATTTACCTGTTTTTACCTGTTGAAAGGAGTTTTTACTGGATTTTTACTGTTTTACTATTTTCAAACGATGTTTTACTGCTTCATTATAGAATACTTTGTGCTTTACGTGATTTCTTATCTTCAGTCATTATTTATACTTGTTACTCACTGGGTCGGAGTACTCACATTACTCCCTGCATCGTGTGTGCAGATTCAGGCGTTGTTGGTCCCGCTCCGGAGTGTTGATTCCTCCAGTACAGGCGGTGTTTCGGAGACTACGAGGTAGCTGTTGGCGTCCGCAGCCCCCGTGCCTCCCTTATCTTATTATTTTCTTTGTTTCTTCAAATAGTTGTATTAGATACTGTGCTTAGTAGACTTGTATCAGGATTCGTAGTTGCTCATGACTTGTGACACCCCGGTTTGGGCTGTGTCGGGCTGGTTTTTCTGCTATTTCGTGTTATTTAATTATGCTTAGATCATTATTATGCTATTTAACTGTTTAAAACTGAGAAATAGTTTATTGGCTGGCCTTGTCTTCACGAGAGGCGCCATCACGACCGGGTTCGGGGTTAGGGTCATGACAACTGGGTTGTTATTGTTGTGTTTGTTTGAGTGAGGAAGAGTGTAAAGCACGAAGGGTGATGCCGTGCAATGCATTGTGAGTGAGTGTTAATGCACGAAGGGTGATGTCGTGCCGTATTCTGAGAGTGTTAATGCACGAAGGGTGATATCGTGCCATATTATGAGAGAGTTAATGCACGAAGGGTGATGTCGTGCCATTTCTGTTGTTTCTTATGGTAAGGACGAGAGTAAAAGCACGAAGGATGATGTCGTGCACTGGTTTGTCATGTTATTACTTTCGTTGGTGTAAAAGCATGTTATTTACTTTGTCTCTTTACTGCTCTATTCAGGATTTGATGTTCCCCTCAGCATGTTTTCCCCCTTTCCATTATTATCTATTTAGCTTCCAATTATTGTTATTTTCTCGTATATGATTTAACTACACAGGTTCTTGTTATTGTCGTGTCCTAGCCTCGTCACTACTTCGCCAAGGTTAGGCTCGGCACTTACCAGTACATAGGGTCGGTTGTACTGATACTTCACTCTGCACTTTCTGTGCAGATTTCACTACCGGACCTCGTTGACCAGAGTTGGGGTTGCTGCCTTCAGTCCATCAGGAGACCCAAGGTAGATCTGCCGACGTTCGCAGACCCTGGAGTCCCCTTCTAGTTATCCTAGTTTCCCTGTTTTCTTTTATTTTCGAGAATAACTGTATTTCCTTTAAACCGGTATTTTAGTGACTCTTAGAAGTTCGTGGACTGTGACACCAGATCTTTGGGTAGTCGTGTATTAGTGTTTAGATTGTTATAAAATTTCCGCACTTCTTACTTATTTTAGTTTAAATTATTGTTAATTTCTGTTTTGGTTAGTTATTAGCGTGTTAGATCTTTATCTGTTGGCTTGCCTAGCATTCTAAAGGTTAGGCGCCATTACGATCCCGATGGTGGGAAATCCAGGTCATGACAAGTTGGTATCAGAGCACTAGGTTGCCTAGGTCTCACAATTCACGAACAAGCTAGGTAGAGTCTGACGGATCGAGCGGAAACGTCTGTGCTTATCCCCAGAGGCTACAGAGTTTAGGAATAACTTCACATGTATTCTTCTCTATCGTGCGATTTGATTTCTCAATGCTAATTGAACTCTCTACTCTTGTTCTTTCACAGATGGCGAGAACACGTACCCCTTCATCAGCTGATCAGCAGCCCGAGCCCTCAGTGGCAGCTTCTACGAGGGGCAGAGGACGAGGACGAGGCTGTGCCAGAGGTCGAGGCAAGGGCAGGGCTCAACCTAGAGCTCGAGCTGCAGCACCAGTAGCGGAGCCTTAGGTGGAGTTTGATGATGAGGTTCCGGCCCAGACCATTCCGGCAGAGCCAGCTCAGGTCCCAGAGGGGTTCATCGCTACCCCGGTACTCCAGGATACATTGGTCCGTCTAGTGGGCCTTATGGAGAGCGTAGCTCAGACTGGCATATTTCCTGTAGCATGAGCATTCTCTCAGGCTGGGGGAGTAGCCCAGACTCCCGCTACCCACACTCTGGAGCAGATGGCTCCCCAGATTCAGACTCCAGCTGCTCAGCCAGTGGGAGTAGCTCAGCCGGTTGTTGCGTCTTAGACTAGTGATGGGTCAGCTATGTCTTCTGATGCTTTGTCGATGTTGGACAAGTTCACCAAGTTTTTTCAGTGCATTTCAGTGTGGCAGCTTCTGAGGACCCCCAGGATTATCTTGACCGCTGCCATGAGGTGTTGCGGAACATGGGGATATTGGAGACCAATGGAGTCGACTTTGCTGTATTCCAGATGATAGGGTCCGCCAAGAGATGGTGGAATGATTTTGTGTTGACTAGACCAAATGGGTTGCTTGCCTTGACTTGGGACCAGTTCTCTCAGCTATTTCTCGAGAAGTTCCTTCCTATCACTCAGAGAGAGGACTATCGTAGGCGGTTCGAGCATCTTCAGTAGGGTTCTATGACCGTCACTCAGTACGATACTAGTTGTTGATTTGGCCCGTCATGCTCTTCATATACTCCCTACCGAGAGAGAGAGTGAAGAGGTTTATTGAGGGACTCGCTCAGCCTATCAGATTGCAGATAGCTAAGAAGACAGGGAGCGAGATTTCTTTTCAGGATGCGGCCAATATGGCCAGGCGAGTTGAGATGGTGTTAGCTCAGTGGACTAGTCAGGGGTATGGCAAGAGGCCTCGTCATACTGGTAGGTTTAGTGGTGCTTCGTCTGGAGGTAGGGATTCTTTTGGTAGAGGCCATCCTCCCAGGCCGTTTCATTCAGCACTTCAGGCTTCTCATGGTGCTTCAAGTGGTCGTGGCTCTCATATGCAGTATTCTGACTAGCAAGCCTACTGTGCACCACTAGCTCCTATCAGTGCACCTCCGTTCCAGAGTTTTTAGGGTGGTTACCCAGGCCGTCAGGGTCAGTTTCAAGGTCAGCATTCTCAACAGCCGAGATCTTGTTATACTTGTGGTGATCCGAGGCACATTGCTAGATTTTGCCCTCGAGCATCGAGTGGTTCTCAGCATCAGGGTTCTCGTGCCATGGTTCAGGCACCAGGTGTTCCACCGCCCGCTCAGCCGGTTAGGGCTAGGGGTCAGGCAGCTAGAGGTGGAGGTCGAGGTATTAGAGGTGGAGGTCAAGGTGCTAGAGGTGGAGGCCAGCCAGCAGGAGGTCATCCTAGGGATGTAGTTCAGAGTGGGGAACCCAGCCCCAAAGTTATGCTTTCCCAGCCAGGCCTGAGGCTGATTTATCTGATGTTGTTATCACAGGTACTGTTTTAGTTTGCAGTAGAGATGCTTCAGTTCTATTTGATCCAGGGTCTACATACTCCTATGTGTCGTCTTATTTTGTTACATACTTGGTTATGCCTCGTGATTCTTTGAGTGCTCCTATATATATGTCCACACCGATGGGTGATTCTATTATTGTAGATCGTGTCTATCGCTCGTGTGTGGTTATTACTGGGGGTCTTGAGACTAGCGTAGATCTCCTACTTCTTGATATGGTCAATTTTGATGTCAATTTGGGAATGGATTGGCTGTCACCTTATCATGCTATATTGGACTGTCACGCCAAGACCGTGACCTTAGCCTTGCCGGGGTTTCCTCGATTGGAGTGGAGAGGGTCTCCTGGTCATTCTACCAGGAGGGTTATATCTTATATGAAGGCTCGGCGTATGGTCGAGAAGGGGTGTTTGGCTTATTTGGCTTATGTTCGTGATTCCAGTGCGGAGGTTCCTTCCATGGATTCCGTACCAGTTGTTCGTGAGTTTCCAAAGGTATTTCCTGTAGACCTGTCGGGGATGCCACCCGACAGGGATATTGACCTTTGCATTGATTTGGCTTCGGGCACTCAGCCAATTTCTGTTCCGCCATACCGTATGGCCCCGCCAGAGTTGAAAGAATTGAAGGAGCACTTGCATGATTTTCTTGATAAGGGCTTCATTAGGCCCAGTGTCTCACCTTGGGGTGCGCCAGTGTTGTTTGTAAAGAAAAAGGATGGGTCGATGAGGATGTGCATAGATTATCGGCAGTTGAACAAAGTCACCATCAAGAACAAGTATCCATTGCCGAGGATTGATGATTTATTTGATCAGCTTCAGGTTGCCAAGGTGTTTTCAAAGATCGATTTGAGGTCTGGCTACCATCAGTTGAGGATTAGGGCATCCGATGTCCCTAAGACAGCTTTACGGACTCGGTATGGGCATTAAGAGTTTCTAGTGATGTCATTTGGGTTGACAAATGCCCCAGCAGCTTATGGATTTGATGAACTGAGTGTTCAAGCCCCATTTGGATCCCTTCGTGATTTTTTTTATTGATGATATCTTGATCTACTCCCGCAGCCTAGAGGAGCATGAGCAGCATCTTCGAATCGTTCTTCAGACTCTACGAGACAGCCAGTTATATGCCAAGTTTTCGAAATGTGAGTTTTGGTTGAGTTCAGTGGTATTCTTGGGTCACATTGTATCAGCAGAGGGTATTCATGCGGATCCTAAGAAGATCAAGGCAGTCAAGGACTGGCCTAGGCCCACATCAGTTACAGATATTTGGAGTTTCTTGGGCTTGGTGGGTTATTACCGTGGATTTGTGGAGGGGTTTTCATCTATAGCAGCTCCGATGACCAGGTTGACCCAGAAGGGTGCCCCGTTCAGTTGGTTGGACGAGTGTAAGGCGAGCTTTCAGAAGCTCAAGACAGCTTTGACTACGGCACCGGTGTTGGTACTGCCCATGGGTTCAGGGCCCTATACAGTATATTGTGATGCATCTCATATTGGACTTAGTGCGATACTGATGCAAGGTGGCAAGGTTATTGTATATGCTTTGCGACAGTTGAAGATTCATGAGAAGAATTATCCACTTCATGACTTGGAGTTCGCAGCCATTGTTCACGCGCTGAAGATTTGGAGGCACTATCTGTATGGCGTGCCGTGTGAGGTGTTCACGGATCACAAGAGTTTGCAATATTTGTTCAAGAAGAAGGAGCTCAATTTGAGGCAAAGAAGGTGGTTGGAGATATTGAAAGACTATGATATCACCATCTTGTATCATCCCAGGAAGGCCAATATGGTGACCGTTGCTTTGAGCAAGAAGTCAGCTAGTATGGCAGCCTTGCGTATATTCCAGTCGGTGAGAGACCGCTTACATTAGATGTTCAGTCTTTGGCCAATCAGTTCGTGAGGTTGGATGTTTCTGAGCCCAGTCGTGTTCTAGCTTATATAGTCGCTCGGTCTTCCTTGTTTGAGCGTATCAGGGAGCGGCAGTATGATGATCCTCATTTGCTTTTCCTTAGGGACACAATGCGGCACGGAGATGCCAAGCGGGTTACAGTTGGAGATGATGGAGTTTTGAGGATGCAGGGTCGTGTTTGTGTGCCTGATGTGGATGGGATTCGCGAGTTGATTCTAGAGGAGGCCCACAGTTCCCGGTATTCTATTCATCCGGGCGCCGCTAAGATGTATCAGGACTTGCGGCAGCATTATTGGTAGAGGAGGATGAAGAAGGATATTGTTGTGTAGCTCGGTGTTTGAATTGTCAGCAAGTAAAGTACGAGCATCAGAGACCTGGTGGTTTGCTTCATAAGATTGAGATTCCTGAGTGGAAGTGGGAGTGTATCACTATGGACTTCATTATTGGACTCTCACGGACTCAGAGGAAGTTCGAGGTAGTATGGGTTATTGTGGATAGGCTGACTAAGTCAGCGCATTTCATTCATGTGGCGGTTTCCTATTCTTCGAAGCGATTGGCAGAGATTTATATCCGTGAGATCGTTCGTCTTCATGGAGTGCCCATGTCTATCATTTTTGATCGAGGTACACAGTTTACCTCACATTTCTGAAGGCAGTACAGTGTGAGTTGGGTACGCGAGTCGAGCTGAGCACAGCATTTCATCCTCAGTCGGATGGACAGTCCGAGCGTACTATTCAGATTTTGGAGGATATGCTCCGCGCCTGTGTTATTGACTTTGGAGGTTCTTGGGATCAGTTCTTTCCATTAGCAGAGTTTTCCTACAACAACAGCTATCAGTCGAGCAGCAGATGGCTCCCTATGAAGCATTGTATGGTAGACGCGCTGGTTGGATGGTTTGAGTCGGGAGAGGCTCGATTATTGGGTACGGACTTGGTACAGGATGCCTTGGATAAGGTTAAGATCATTCAGGATAGACTTCATACAGGATGCCTTGGATAAGGCCAAATCCTAAGGGGGATTTTCCCATACAAGGTCAGGCAAGATACTTACCTCAAACAAGCCAAATCAATACTCCAAAAATCCCTTACCTCTCGAATCGGCCTCCAAATAATAATCGATTCCAAATAATAAAGCTCTAATCTTTATCAAATATCAAAAAGTCAACCAAAAATTCAACCTAGACCCGCTTTCCGAACTCGGCAAAAGTCGTAAATCCTGATCACCTATTCGAATACGAGTCCAAATATACAAGTTTTATCCAAATCGACTCCGAATAAGGGTTCAAATCCCTATTTTAGTTTTGCCAAAATTCCCAAATTTTCTCACTTAAATTCACTAATCAAAATCCAAAATAAAAGATGGAATCACGAATAATAATCAAATTCCGCGTCAAGAGCACTTACCCAAACAAGTGGGTAAACCCTAGCTCAAGATATATTCTTCCCAGTAGTTTCGCTTCTACGACCAAATCTACCGCATCTGCGGCGTTGTTTTTGAGACAAAAACCTAGCATCTACAAGTTCCACTTAAAATCCCGACCTATCGTACATGCCGGACAATACTCCGTTTCTGTGATAGCGTAGGTGCAAGGAAAATTTTGCTTTTGCACAACTCTCCCTTAAGCCCGAATGCTCCATTTCCGTGCCAATAACTCTGCATTTGCCATCTCGCAGATGCACCAGAAGTCTTTGCATTTGTGAACCTTTGATGTCCCAACCAAAACCTTGCTTTTGCACTCACCTGCCCTGTCACGACGCCAATCTACCTCCGTAGGATGTCATGATGGCACCTAGTCTCTAGGACTAGGTAAGCCTAACATACATGAAGAAATAATGGAAGCAATAATAGAACTTCAAATTTAAACCAACCAGCTATCATAAAAGAACTCCACGATACAACTGACAATAACTCCCAAGATCTGGTGAGACTGAGTCATAAGCTCTACACGAGTATATTGAAACATCCCTAATACATCACTATCTAAATAAGAGTATGCAATAGAAAAACAAGGGCAGAGGGTGAATCCTAGGCCTGTGAACACTGGCAGGTATATATTGAAGTCTTTGATCTGGAAGCTCTACCCACTGGTTCCTAGCCTGGTATGAGGTACCAGGATCTACACAAAAAGATGTGCAAAAGCGTAGTATGAGTACACCACAACGGTACCCAGTAAGTATCAAGCCTAACCTCGATAGAGTAGTGACGAGGTCAGGTCAAGACACCTACTAGGATAGAAATAAGAAATCGAACAAGTATAATATAGTTAAGAACGTACATGAGGGAAATGAGGCAATAAAGAAATGCAACAAGATAGACTACAACTGAATGTAAACCAATAAATGCAACAAAAAAGGATCACGTAGTAAGAACATCAAAGAAACAATGCGGACAAAATACAAGTGAGGTAAATGAAGATAACAACAAGAATCACAATCGAGGTACCGCATCGTATTCTCATTTCACAATTACAATCACAATCTTTCCTTATATTACCGACGGATCCTTACATCTAGTTTTGAAAATTATTTTTCCCCAAATAGTACCCGCGTTTTAGCCCACCGCATGGCTTCAAGTAGTTCCCCTACTAGCAACACGCGTATCAAACCCACCTTATCTCACCGCATGCGTATCTACCCCTATCCTTATACCACCGATGCGTATCAATATCACAACATGTCACTGTCGATGCCCCCTCTTTCTCGCAAAATCGGGTTTATGATATTTGGGCGGACAACTCTTTTCCTTTTGGGAATCGGGTTTGCAATTTAGAAGAGTCGCCACCTAATGATTAAGTGCATTAGGACACTAAGAATAAAAAATAAAAATAAAAAGAACCAGAGAATGGGTAAGGGCTTGAAATTATCTCGGGGGGAAGGTGTTAGGCACCCTCCAAGATCCACTAGTGTGGTTCCCGGCCATGCTATAATTGTGACTTCAAATATAAACAACAAGACAGCTTTCACTTAACGATTGCAAACAAGGGAAGTATAAAAGTTAAATAAACATGCTGAAGTTCGGAGATAGGCGATTTCATAATTATTTAAGGGATATACAAGTGCAGGAAAAGGGGGTCAAATAATTGGTACAAATAATCAAACAAAGGGAATAAAAGAGGCGGAGGTTTGGAGAAGAAAAACAGTGCTGGAAATCAAATAATTAAAAGAGATTTTTTAGTGATTGAAGTAAAAGAAGAAGTTTAGAGAACTGAAAAATTAACAGCTTTTCTAAAAAAAAAGCTCTAGAAAGAAAAGAAAGTAAACAAATAAAGAGGGAGGGGGTCCTAGGTTTATACATAACATGGATCACCCCACACAACACCCGGTAACCATTTATACACGTGGTGCTATCGCGTGGTCATCATATCTATGTCTACCCTTACCCACCCCGTTAAGGTATTAAATCGCGGAATGGTCTCGCTACTTATTGCATGCTATTACCCGCCCCAATCCTATCAGTCCCGGAGGCAGTTGGGACAACTAATCCTAAAGGGAAGGGAAATTGGCTTTTCAGAGTTTTAAAGGACAAAAGTCTAGTGCGACAAACAAAACACATAAAAGCAATAAAAGGGGAAACACATAACAGTTAAAGGCTCAAATAGGCCTCCTCATTCAAAGTAACGAATTGTTTAGCATGACTTACAGGTACCGGTTAGGTCCTTAATTAAACTTAAACGTTAAAGGGGTGGCTGATTTATCACATATTTTCAGATAAGAAGTCCAAATTAGGCCTGCTTGCTGGTTGTAATTATTAAAGACTGGTATAGTTAATTAGTTACCTAATGGTTTGCCTAGGTGAGACCTATAGGCATGATATCTAACAAGGTAAAGCATACTGATTTTAAGGAAGGATTACTGATTTTAGAAATAAACCAATTTTGCAGATACTAAACGACATTATTACTGATTTTAGACTCGCGGATGAATCAGATTTAAACGATTGCTCCTATAGGCATGAATTCTAAGCGTTACTGATTTTTAAAATGGTTACGTAAGTGCGGGAATCCTATATGCATGGTATCTAGGATGCGATTGATTATTCTTTAACCTATAGATTGTTTGCCTAGTGACACATGCATATGCAGAAGTGCAGAAACTTATAGGCATGACTTCTATATGCGGAAATACAAACACTTATAGGCATGGTCTCTAATGTAGGAATGCAGAAACTTATATACATGATTTCTAACGAAATGCATAACTTATAGGCAAGATTTCTATATGCAGTAATGAAACAACTTATAGGCAGGATCTCTATATGCAGTAATGAAACAACTTATAGGCAGGATCTCTATATGCAGATACATAAACGAAAAGGTTGTGATTGCAGAAGTAAAGACCTAAAACATGATATCTACCCCATATGCATAACATGAGTGACCCTCCCCCATTTTTACTATACACCCCATAAGTTATTACAAGATTATTACAACTTGAATGAATCCAGAAAAAAGTAAAGAAAATTACATCAGAAAAAATTCCAACCAAGGAGAGCCTAATTTAGACTCCTAGTCTGAAACATGAAATAAACCAACTTCCAAAGATCAGATTTCCAAAGCCTTTCTCATCTTTGGGTGTGTCAAAGTTCCAAGGAGCTTCATGAACTCCAGGCAGTGCTTACACCCAAATACATTGCAGGATCAGATTATAGTGCAGTGTGGAAGGGCCAGCCCTCAAATGTCCAAGTTCAGAGGGAACTCAAGGTCCCCAAGGCAAGGCTCATAGGAGGGGGGCAGAACTTAGAGTCTAAGAGTAAGTGTAAGTGCAATAGAGGGGGAGTTAGGGAAGGCCATGACAGGCTAGTGGTCATGCCCAGCAATTAGGAATGCTGGCACACCCCTGACCAGCCTGTTAGCTAAATTTGGGAGTTAGGACCCATTGAAGGTCAGGTTCAGACCTGGGCAGTAATTTGGATACTGCCAGGCCATGAACTTTAACTCAGCACATAGAAGGGAATGGGGGTATGGGGAATTTATAACAAACAGTAAACATAAAAGAAAGTAACATATTTAATACAGAACATGAGCAGCAAAGTAGGCAAGAGTGTAGTGACTGTAAAATAAACACATAGGGAAGAAGCTGAAATCAAAATCGAGACATACCAGTTTCAGGGAAAACAGATAAGTAAAACAGCAGTCTTGAAAAGCCAAGTTGCAAGCAAAGCAGTACAAAAGTCTCAGAAGAGAGTAGAGAATTGAAAGAGTATTGTGATTGAGAGTATGCGTGTGAGAGTATGAGTATTGAACTTAGGATTCAAAAGTTCAAAGTTGTTTTAGTGCTGAAGGGTCGAGCCCCTTTTATAGTGCAGCAAACAAGTAAGAACAAGGTAAGGAAATAACATTGTATCAATCTCCCTTTAGTTTAGGGATTCTGATTTCAAACGGGTAAAAATAATTAAGGAAAGGGATTTGAAAAAATATTTTTCAGGCAGTACAATAAAGGGTAAATACATAGCAGTTATTTAAGGCAACAGCCCAATGGTACACGGTTTGTGTGAAATAAGGAAAGGGAATCAATCAGACAACTAGTAAAATCAAAGTTACAGGCTTTTACTCGAATGAATCAAGTCAGGAAAGGGGTAAAGAAAGGTTTAATTTAAAGGAAATCGGTAACAATAAAGTAAACACTATTAAAGGAATTTGAAATCAATTAGTAGTTGGCAAAAACTCTTTTGAAAGAAGAACTTCTCATATATAAAGCAGACAAATCAAACAAAAGAATCGTCATGTTACTTAGAAAAATAGTTCTAACATTAAAAGGTTCAGAATCGTAAGCAAGAGGATACGAGTCCAATTGCAGACTCACAATGAGTCTGAGAGTCCAGGGTCCAAAAGTGGAACCCTAACTCGAACACAAAATCAAAATCGCCAAGGGGAACCCCCAAATCCTAGGGTTTCAACTTGAATCAGACATAAAGGTGAGAAAGCAAGCCATTGAAACAGACTCAAAGGTTTGTTTCAGAGCCTCAACAAAACAGATATGAGAGCATGTTTGAACAACAAAGTAAGAAAGCTGATTCAAGATCATGAAGAACATATTTGAGAAAACTCGGACCTTAAACGAGTTCAGAAGAAAGAGATGATACAAACTTAAACAAAAGCAGATGAAGCATGTTTAGCAAGAGTACGAACAGAGTTTAGTAAGACAAAAATCAAAGAATCTCAACGGTAAACACATAAAGTAAAAGAGCAAAGAAAGCATAATAGGATTAACATAGGAGTAACATGTATAGTAGAAAAAAGAAAAGTAGACAGACAGTACATGCGTAGCAAAAGAAATCACACGAGCATGATATAGACAACACACATAAAGCAAAGAAGAAGAAAAATCAGAAAGATTTTTGGAAAAATCCTTTCAGAAACCCTAAAATCGAAGACGAACGATTTTGAAAAGAACTTTTAGGGAAAACACTTTAAATGTCAAGTGAAGCATAGATACAGCATAGATCTAAGCAAACGACATGGAAAGAACCTCGAATAGCTTAGGGTTTCGGAGAAACCCTAGAAATGAGAAAGGCTTGGAAGAAGGTCCGATCTTGAGTCGGAGAGGTCAGGAATCAGGCTCCTGAGTCTTGAATATGCCGGAGCATGCCGGAGAAGCCATGGAATCAAAGGTCTGAGAAGATCGAAGAGGGAATCATCGTGGTCAGGTCTCGAAGCTTCGAACAACCATGGCTTACTGGTGAAGGTAGGTGAGTACCACTATCCATGGCCTGAGAAGCCATGGATTCCGGTGACAGGCGGTTCAAAAGGGGTAGGAGGAGGCTAGGGTTCCGGAGAGCTTGAGAGAGTTTGAGAGAGTTTGGGATTCAGAGGCGGCTGAGAAGTGGGGAATGAGGGATTAGGGTAGGTCATTTGGGGTTAAAATGGTACGGGGGAACTATGGCCGTTGATTTGTACGATCAACGGCCTAGATCTAAAGGGGTAGGTGGGAACCGGGTAGAGTCGTTTGAATTAGGTTATGGGTTGGGTCGGATTAAAAAATGGGCCTGTCCGGTTGGGGTTGAGATTGGATCAATTAAGGGTTAAAATTGAAATGTAAAAGAGGCTGTAATTGAATTGAAATGAGGCTAAATGTTAAATAGCGAGTTTTACCCTTTTTATTTATAAAAAATAGTAAAATGATTTTATAAACAAATTAAAAGCACTGAACCAATTATAAATGTTAATTAAAAAATGCTGGAACCAATTTTATAATTACAGAAATGCTATTAATCCTAAAATAGGCCAAAATTGCAATTGTATGTATTTTGGCTTTTAAAAATACCAAATAAAATTGTAAAAATATACAAAAATCACCTTAACTATATTTTGGTGTAAGTATGAGAATGAAATAAACTATTCACCAAAGTTGACAGTTTTGGGAAGAGTTACTGATTTTTGTATTGCTAAAATGGACAATAAATTGATTTTAAAAATCTTTAAAATTTATGAAAAATACCAAAACACTTGGGCATGCTTATATATGCATATATATGTTATTTCGAAAGTATTTTGTATATGAAAAAATACGTAGGGAAAAATTGGGTATCAACAGCTGCCCCTCTTTACCCGGGAAGGATGAAAGAGTTGTCGGGTAAAGATATGATGGCTAATTTTGAACGAACGAAACAATTTGAAGAATTTTGACCGAGCTCGGGTTCTGAGCCACCTACATATCCTTGGTTTTACAGGAATCAGGCTGTATGTAGTTCAGGATCCATCGGCGGAACATGCCGATGGAGATTTTTTCAAGAACGGATGAGATAATCGGGTTGGGAAGGACGTTCAAAGTCTAACAGGTTGCGGGAACTGGAGTGGGATCGCTCCTGCTGAGAGGGACGTTGCTAGCCGGTTTACCTGCAAATAAACAACACGAGCGCATATATTGTGCATAAATTTAAACGTGATGCAAGTTCCCGTTGGACCATGAATGCTGTCTTTGGACGGTTAGGATAACGTCCTCGGACCATGATGTCCTGGGCCATGAAACATATAATAAAGGATTCGCAGGCTATGAAATGATGTTCTCGGGTTATGGGAATGATGCCTCCGAACCATGATGCCTTTGAATAATGCTATGGAGAGAGAAAGTGGGGTCCTCAGGCCATGGAATGACGTTCTCGGGCTATGAAAATGGTGCCTCTGAACAATGATGCCTTTGGACGATTTGGCGATCTTTCAGCCCATGAAATGCAGCAGGTGGCGATCTTTCAGCCGATGCAAGGCGTAAAAATAAAAGATGGCGGTATTTCAGCCGATGCAGGATTTAAATGAGGTGGCGATATTTCATCCGTGCAAAAAATATAGATAAAATGGAGATCTTTCAGCCGATGCAGGATTTAGATGAGGTGGCGATATTTCAGCCATACAAATGGAGGTAGAGCTTAACCTCGGGAGGCAGAATAGTAGCCTTATGCAATAATGGAGACAGTGCTTAGCCTCGGAAGGCAGAATAGTAGCCCTATGCAATGCAAAATGCAAATGGAGGTAGCGCTTAACCTCGGAAGGGAATAGTAGCCTTATGCAATAATGGAGACAGAGCTTAGTCTCGGAAGGCAGAATAGTAGCCTTATGCCATGCAAATTGCAAATGGAGATATAACTTAACCTCGGAAGGCAGAATAGTAGCCTTATGCAATAATGGAGACAGAGCTTAGTCTCAGAAGGCAAAATAGTAGCCTTATGCAATGCAAAATGCAAATGGAGGTAGAGCTTAACCTCGGAAGGCAGAATAATAGCCTTATGCAATAATGGAGACAGATCTTAGTCTCGGAAGGAGAATAGTAGCCTTATGCAGAAGATGAGAGACGAATAGTAATAAAGATTTCTTAGCTGATAGCTGATAGCTGGTTGCCGATTATGGCTGCTGGGGACATTGTATTCGGATAGCGGTTGTGAGGCGATAATTCCGAGAGTTGTATTCCTGAAAAATGTGAGTGTATAAATGTATTCGATGATTTGTGACTTGGGTGCCTGCACCCAAAGGAAAATCGTGAGTTTTGTAAAGGGAAAAGGTTAGCTCGTGTTCCTGCTGACTTCGCTTGACCGTCTCGGCTCTGTTTTTGGTGATACTGTAAGTACCCTTGGGGTAGCGTTGTTAAACAAAGCAATTTTGATAATAAACATACATGAGTTTGTTAAAGATATGACATGTGTATATATATTTAAGAAATAGTTTTTAGATGAACCAACGACCGTGACGTGGTTCAAGACATTGCGACCTCTCCTTCTGCGGAATTTTGAGGGTGCTCCTCAAAATTCTGCCCCAGTTTACCGGGTTGCTGCTTCTTGACAGTTGCTTGCGATGATTGGCTGAAGTTACCTCGAAATTTTGAGGGTCCTCCTCAAAATTCTACCCCAGTTTCCAATTGCAGGGGAAAATGAAAATTTTATTGAATTGTGACCGAACCTATAAGGCTGCCTCCTTAAACGGGAATCAGGTCAGACGTAGTTTAAATTACATAAGGAAATCATAAAGGGTTACACATAGTATCGTATGACTGCATCTGAGTTGATTGGTTTTGGCCAAACTTCTCCGTCCATTTCTGCAAGTATGGGGGCTCCTCCTGTTAGAACCCGATGAACCATGTATGGGCCCTGCCAGTTGGGAGAGAACTTCCCTTTGGCTTCATCTTGATGTGGAAAAATCTTCTTTAACACCAGCTGTCCTGGTGTGAACCGTCTTGGTCTGACTCTCTTTTTGAAAGCTCGGGACATTTTGTTTTGATAAAGTTGACCATGGCAAACTGCATTCATTCTTTTACCATCTATGAGGGCTAGCTGTTCGTAACGACTCTTCACCCATTCTGAATCATCGATCTCTGCTTCCTGTATGATTCTTAGGGAGGGAATTTCTACCTCGGCGGGAATGACCGCCTCTGTACCATAAACCAACATATAGGGAGTTGCACCAGTCGATGTGCGGACTGTGGTGCGATACCCTAACAAAGCAAATGATAGCTTCTCATGCCACTGCTTATGCTTTTCTACCATCTTTCTCAGTATCTTCTTGATGTTCTTGTTAGTGGCTTCTACTGCTCCGTTCATCTGAGGCCTGTCACGTAGACAATGTCGAATTCACTCAGCAGGATCTGCCACTTGGCTAGCTTGACAGTGGGCATGGGCTTCTGAAAGATGTACTTTAATGGGTCCATTCTTGATATGAGATACGTGGTGTAAGCACAGAAATAGTGCCTCAACTTCTGGGCTACCCAAGTCAGAGCACAACAGGTGCGTTCCAATAGAGAATATCGGGCTTCGTATGGGGTGAACTTCTTGCTGAGATAATAGATGGCCTGCTCTTTTCTCCCCGTTTCATCATGCTGCCCCAGAACACAACCAAACGCTCCATCTAGCACCGCAAGGTAGAGTAACAGGGGTCTACTTGGCTCGGACAGAACCAAAACTGGCAGCGTTGACAGGTACTCCTTAATTTTGTCGAAGGCTTTTTGGCAGTCGTCAGTCCATTTGGTAGCGGCGTCGTTCTTTAGCATCTTGAATATTGGCTCACAGATGACAGTAGATTGTGCTGTGAACCGGCTGATGTAGTTAAGTCTCCCCAAGAAGCTCATTACCTCCTTCTTGCTCTTCGGCGGCGGCAATTCTTGAATAGCTTTGACCTTTGATGGATCTAATTCTATCCCTCGGCGACTCACAATGAACCCAAGTAGTTTTGCGGCAGGAACCCCAAACGCACACTTTACGGGATTCAGCTTTAGGTTGTACCTTCTCAGTCTATTGAAGAATTTCCTCAAATCTTCCATGTGATCGGCGGCTTTCTTGGATTTGATGATGACGTCGTCTACATATACTTCGATCTCCTTGTGTATCATGTCATGAAAAATAGTGGTCATGGCCCTCATGTAGGTGGCCCCTGCATTTTTTAACCCAAACGGCATCATTTTGTATCAATACATCCCCCACGGCGTAATGAAAGCTGTTTTCTCAGCATGCTCTTCATCCATCCATATCTGATGGTATCCAGCAAAACAATCAACGAATGACTGCAACTCATGCTTGGCACAGTTGTCAATCAAGATGTGTATATTCGGCAAGGGGAAGTCGTCTTTTGGACTAGCCCGGTTGAGATCCCGGTAGTCGACACAGACTCTGACCTTCCCGTCCTTCTTCGGTACCGGCACAATATTGGCTAACCATGTCGGATACTCCACTACCCTGAGAACCTTAGCTTTGACCTGCTTAGTGACTTCTTCCTTGATTTTCAAACTCAAGTCTGGCTTGAACTTTCCGAGCTTCTGTTTTACTGGCGGACAGGCCGGATCAGTCGGTAATTTGTGAGCCACAATGGATGTGCTTAGACCAGTCATGTCGTCATATGACCATGCGAATATGTCCTCATATTCCCTTAGAAATTCCGTATATTTTCCTTTTCTGATGGTGACAAATGAACACTGATTCCCGTTTCTTTGATGTTTTCTGCATCTCCCAAATTGACGATCTCAGTCTCGTCCAGGTTGGACTTAGGTCTACTCTCAAAATTCTCAACTTCTTTAA
The DNA here is from genome assembly GCF_001879085.1 of Nicotiana attenuata. Classification (NCBI taxonomy): domain Eukaryota; kingdom Viridiplantae; phylum Streptophyta; class Magnoliopsida; order Solanales; family Solanaceae; genus Nicotiana; species Nicotiana attenuata. Next base: position 18,597 of record NW_017671432.1, on the reverse strand, counting down.
CAATTTCTTCCGGTATATCACCTTCCTCTGAGTCTATGTCCGTTTGTTGTGTTGTCTCGTTGCATGTCACAGTCATTGGTTCATCAAGATAAGTAATAGTAATGTTGTTTGAGTAAAGTAATGAGAGAAAATAATAAGAGTGAGATTTGTAAGAAAAATTGAAATACTTTAATAAATTCCATAAGTGTTTTGAACATTGGAGCTCTTTCTTGAAAAGTAAAAATGCGAAGGAAAAATAAACTAGTAAAATAGAATAGTGCGTGGAGCTTTGTTCATCCTTGCTACCCCGAGGCATGTCGGGCTCTGGTGGTTCTGACAGTCCAGTTGTTGAGGCGTGCTCCTTTGCTTACAGCTTGTATGGAAGGGCCTTCCTCCCCCTCCTCCTCAAAAATGACACAGCAGTCCATATCATCCTCTTCTAGGAACAAATTCCTCATTGCTGCTAATGCTTCCTCTTCTTCCGACCCATAGATGACTTCGGCTGGTTGAAAGGTCTGTTCCAGACGGGGTATCGGCTGCTCCAAATGATAGTAAGGGCCGCGCCAGGGTGGTGACCAGTCCTTGAATTCTTCCCAAGTATACTCGTACCCCAGTCCGAAGGTGGTGCCATGCTTCTTGAGCTTGATGGGCTTAGCAATTCCTTGGAGGTTCTTGCCAAGTCCCTTGCCAGGTTCATACCCGCTCCAATTCAGTATGCTTTCAATTTTGTTGTCCCGCCATTTGTCTTTATCAACGGCGTTGACTCGCTCGATGTGGTGGTGAGTTTCCCCACCTAATCTTCTTTTTCCTCCAATTGCTGGAATGGTCTGGCGGCTATATATGGGGTTGCTACTGTCACCATGAATGATCACCTCCTGGTGATTCCATTCAAATTTCACTGCCTGATGTAGTGTTGATGCCACGACCCCGACGGCATGAATCCATGGTCGTCCCAACAGTAGATTGTAAGATGCCGGCACGTCTATCACTTGAAAATCAACATCAAACCAAGTGGGCCCCATTTGCAAACGTAGGCTAATTTCCCCAATAGTGGACCTTTGAGAACCGTCGAAAGCTTTAATGTTGATGGCCCCATCCTTGATTTCATGCAGCCCTTTTCCCAATGTCCTGAGTGTTACCAGAGGACAAATGTTGAGACTGGACCCCCCATCGACCAGGATCCGGGTGATAAAATAATCTTCGCAGTGCACAGTGATGTGCAATGCCTTGTTATGACTCAATCCTTCCGGTGGCAGCTCATCCTCGTGGAAGGTGATTTTGTGACTCTCCAACACTTGGCCTACCATGTTTGTCATTTCTTCTCCAGTGATGTTGCTTGGTACATATGCCTCACTCAATACCTTTAACAAGGCATTCTTGTGTGCATCAGAACTTTATAGTAAAGCCAGGATAGAGATTTGTGCTGGTGTTTTGTTCATCTGGTCAATGACCGAGTATTCCTTGGCTTGTGTCTTTCTCCAGAGATCACCGGGTCCAGTTTCAATGATGGCTTGTCGACCAGAGGTCTATTTACTTGACTCAGCCAAGTGTTCTGGGGTATAAACCCTGTCGGTTCTTGTCATACCCTGCGCTGCAACTGTTTCCCCGAATTTGGCTTTTCCCTTTTTTCTTGCCTCGGCTGTGTAGTCCCATGGTATGGCTTTTGTGTGGAATGGTGTTACGGCTGTCATTGCTACTGGAATAGGCACCCTCACTTTGGAAGGTAATACAGCAACTTCAAAGGGCTCAGGCGCCTTTGGGGACCCAAACTCGACCTCGATTGGTGTTGGCGTCTTTGCGGAGGCTGGTGCTTCAAACTCAAGCGGTATGGACATGTTCACCTCAGCATCTTCAGAAGGCTGAATTTGGACTACAATAGGATTAAGAGTGACTGTTGGTTTCTTTGGATCGTCACCTTCCGTGATCAAATCGATTGATCCTTTGGGATCCCAATCATCTTCTATTTCAATCATATGAACACCTCCCCCCTTGTGGTCTGGTAGAGGGTTGTTGCGAACGTTCGGAGCAGGCTCCTTTGCCACGATGATTTTATTGTCTATCAAAGCCTGGATTTTGTCCTTCAGGGAGCGACATTCATCAATAGTATGTCCCTTCATGCCAGAATGGTATGCACAGTTTTGTTTGGGTTAATCCATTGGGAAGGGTTTTCAGGGGTTATGGCAGGGATAGGGGTGACATAACCAGCAGCTTTGAGTCTTTCGTACAGCTGGTCGATTGGCTCGGCAATGGCGGTGCATTGTTTGGGAGGGTTGCGGTCAAAATTTGGTCGGGGTCTAGGAAAGTTTTGGCGAGTGGGAGGTGATTAGTAGTGAGATGGTTGAGTGTTATGGGCTTGGTAGACTTGCGCGGGTTGGGAATATCTGGGTGCAGTAGGTTGGTATGTGGGAGGTGGAGGTGATTGATAGGTAGGTGGTGGAGCTTGGTAGGAAGGTGCGGGTGTCTGGAAATTTGGAGTGGGTTGATATGTAAGTGGAGATATCGGGTAGGTTTGGTATTTGACTGGTGATTTGGTTCTCTGTGCAACCATTACAGCACTTACGTCCCTCTTCTTGGATGTACCACCGAACTGCAGAGCCTTGTTGGTGGCTTGCAAAACTTCAAAGTTAGTGACCATACCACTTTTGATGCCTTCTTCAATCCTTTCTCCCAGCCTGATGATGTCAGAAAATTTATGGTTCTCGATCAGCATCAGTCTTTCATAATATTGCGGATCCTGAGCCCGGACGAAAAACTTGTTCATCTGTTCTTCCCCTAAAGCAAGTCGAACCTTGGCAGCCTCTGATCTCCAACGAGTGGCATACTCGCGGAAAGTTTCTGTGGGTTTTTTCTTCAAATTTTGAATGTAAAACACATCTGGTGCATTCTCCGTATTGAACCTGAATCTATCCATGAAGTCGGACGCCATACTAACCCAGTTTGACCACTTCTTTGGGTCTTGGCTAATGTACCAAGACAGAGAATCTCCTTTCAGGCTCCTCATGTAAAGCTTCATGCGGATCCTCTCATTTTTTCCCACTCCAACCAACTTGTCGCAGTATTTCCTCAAGTGAACCCTGGGATCCCCTGTACCATCAAACATCTCGAACTTGGGAGGTTTGTACCCCTCGGGCAGTTCGACATCGGGCTGTATGCATAAATCTTCGTAGTTTAGCCCCTCAATTCCTTTACTACCTTCAGCGCCTTGGATCCTGGTGGTCAGCTTCTTAAGTTCTTTAGCTAAATTTCTGATGATCGAGTCTTTATCATTGGACTCGGGTATGCTTGAGATGGGTTGAGTAGGGTGCGGCATAGTTTCCACATAGATGGGGGTATTATGGTGAGTGTGTAGATGATCACTTGTGGAGTACATCGGTTCAGGGATGAGCAGTGGGGTGTTGTTGGAAGTGTGGCAAGTGTTGCAGTGGTGGAGGGGAACGGGATAGTTTTGTGGTTTCGGGATATTTTGTGGAGGTGTGGGGTTTTGAGTGTTAGGAAAGTTAACATCTGGGGTGGTGAGGGAAAACGACAAGCTTGCCAAATTTCGGACTTGATCAAGTTCCTCCTGAAATTTCAGCAATTTCTGCTCGAGTTGGGATGCACTTTCTTTGGAGACATGAGTACCCTAAGTGATCTCTACCCGTTCAACCGAGTTTTCCTTTCTGATGTTGCTCAAATCTTCCATTTTCCCTTGTTCCTGTTTTGGACGGTACTAGGAAGAGGAGTAGGTGGAGGGCCCCTGGATCTTGTAAAATATGTTGATGTTGCCAGAGTTCACGAACTAACCTTTGGGGAGGGGAATAAACAAAAGTAAAAACAAAAAGGTAACAAGTTAGTAAGGATTATACGAAAAGATGTTGCAATATTTAAACACGTAGTGCGTGGAATATAAAGCGTGTCCTAATTTTGGGGGGGACCTCGTTGTGCCCGAGGTAGGCCTAGCGACAAGTAAATTTGGAGAACTTAGAATGCTAAATGCCTCATTTTATTGATAAGAGAAATAAGACGAATCCCAAAACGACACTAAGTAACATGAAATAAAAATGTCACTAGTAGCCATAGGCCTTATTACATTCTCCAAAGGAAAAGATAAACTCCTATCTATTTGGTCCCAGAAGGACCTTCCCCAGATTCGGCGGTGTTGGCTCCCTCGTACATTTCTCCCAGCTCGCGCAGTCCTAGCAGCAAGTAGGCCCTAGCCAGATGTCCGCCTTCATTTCCTTCAGCAACCCAGCAATCTTCAACCCTCTTCAAAAACTTATTTTCCAGCTCCACTATGCCCCGCTCCAAACAGATCAGTCGTTTGTTGGCGCTGACAGCCATATCCTTCCATTCTCCAATTAGCTTTTGATTGGCTTCTTGTATCTCACGATGCTCATTTTCACATTCCCGCATCCTCTTGCGCAGTTGGTTGTACTTCACCTATGCTTCAGCCTTTTCATCGATGATCATGTGACCTCGAACAAACCGGGGCTGACCCAAATCGTTATGATTGTCTTCCATCCAGCCTAAATAATGTGGGGTACAACGAGCATGGTAGCGATCTGGTTCGATGGTGTCTTTTCCTAAGACAATTTTGCAATGCCACATATGCTGAGCCTGGCACCTGTATGGACTGTCGTCATCCTGGAAGTCGGCCCGGAAGTGACTCATCTTGTCGACCCTTGGTATAACCTGCTTCCTACATGCCTGTCTCATAACCTGGATAGGGACATATGGGTAGGTTCCTCTCAAACCGATCAGTATCAAAAATGGCGCTGTATTGGGAAAAAACTGAATTTAAATATTGAAGATGATGTGTCACGACACGTGGACCGGTCAAATAGTCAAAACGTGGTAATCAGTTAGAAGGCACGAGCAACAACAGATGCGGGAGAGAAGATACTTAAAGGCACGAGCTATTATTCAAATGAAACGAGACTCGTACCTGTCGAGTCATTTAAAGTTCGAAAATTAGAAGGAATTGAAGACATGAATCTGATAGCGAAAAAGAGTCCAAATTCAGCATTAAATGCCAAATACGTTAGAGAATTTGTATTTAATATGAATGATTGAGTAACGTTTCTTTCAATTTCATTTATTGCTCGTAATTGCCTCATTAAAACAAAGGCATTACACTTTCTCTTAAAAATTAACTATAAAAAGAGGAAGTCACAACATCTGTAGGGGACACGAAAAACACTACTGGAATATACTTTGTTTTATTTGCTTTCTGATTATATCATTCAAAATTTCTTTCTTATATACTTTTCCGATTATCAGTAACCCGAGTTCTTCTAAATTCGAACTTTGACCTAAAATCTAATTTTTGGTTAAACAAATTGGTTCCGCTACCGGGAATTTGATAATCAAGCATATCTCAATCTAATTTTCTTGATTGCATCAATCATGTCAAACAACAATGACAACACTCAAGGAAACCCAGAAATTCAGACAATTCAACAACTTCAAGGAGATTCCCCACAAGGTTCTCCACAAGGTTCTCCACGAGGCTCCCCACGACGGTCCCGTGAAGGCACTCCTGATGGATCTCACACAGATGGTCAGGCTCAATTCGAAAATATTGAAACCATGAATGAGGCTCTGCAAAAACTTATTGCCTCTCAAGTCAATAACGCTCTTCAAGCTTTTGTTCGCCAACTACCTGTTGTCCCACCAACGTCTGCTCCAAACAACAACACTTTGGAGAATCCTCGTTCAGGATTGGTTAATTCAGGCAGCGGTGGAACCCCTAGTGAAACACATGAGAGAGACCCAGGTAATCCAGTTAACTCTAATTTACAAAATCTAGTACTAACCTTGCAGAAACAGCTTAAGGAGCAAAATGAACGCATAGAGCAAATACCTGGAGTACCGCCCGTGATCAAGGGAGTGGATATAGATAAATATTCCCAACAACCATGGAAGCCAAGTGCTGCTCCCCTCCCAATTCCAAAGAAGTTAAAGATGCCTGATATTCCAAAGTATGATGGTACATCAGACCCACGAGATCACGTTACTGCATTCACAACAGGTGTCAAGGGCAATGATTTGACTAAACAAGAAATTGAGTCGGTCTTGGTCAAAAAATTCGGTGAAACACTCACTAAAGGAGCCTTAACATGGTATTCTCTTTTACCTGAAAATTCTATAAATTCGTTTGCTGAGCTTGCAGATTTATTTATCAAAGCACACTCGGGAGCTCAAAAAGTTGAAAAACGAATGGAAGATATCTTCAAAATCAAGCAAGGAACTCAGAGTTGCTTAGAGAGTTCGTAGATAGATTTCAACGGGAAAGAATGACATTGCCACGAGTACCTGACAATTGGGAAGCCATAGCCTTTGCTAGTAATTTGAATGAGAAGAGTTCAGAAGCCACGAGGCGACTCAAAGAAAGCCTTCGAGAATTCCCAGCAACAACGTGGAATGATGTCTACAACAGATACAGCACAAAGATGAGGATTGAAGAAGACATTATTTTACAACATAAAACAGAAGAAAAGGTAAGCTCAAGGCATGTGGAAAATGAAAAGAGATCCGGTAAAAACAGGTACGAGCCATACATGGGACCTGCGGGAAAGGACTCACGGTCAAGACAAGATAATCAAAGGTACGATTACAAACCGAGGAACAGGGAATCAGGCTCCTCATGAAGGTTTGGGAATGATAGAAACACACGCGGGTCACGAGATGATGATGGAAGTATAAAGGCAATGTTCGGTGGTTACAACTTCAACGTAAGCACCTCTGAACTCGTGGCTGTTTTAAGAAGCATGGGAGATAAGGTACGATGGCCAAAGGAAATGCGATCAAACCCGAACAGACGAAACCCTGATCATTGGTGCGAATTTCATAACGATCATGGCATAAAACAGCAGACTGCAGGTTTCTACAAGGTGAAGTTGATCATTTGTTAAAACAAGGGTATCTTACTGAGTTGTTCGGTGAGAAAGGTAAACAAGCATACATGAAGAACAGACAGGAGCCTCCAAAACCACCTTCACCCAAGAGAACTATCAACGTTATAAGTGGAGGTGAAGAGATCAATGATGTATCATATAAAAAGGTTTCAAAAGTGA